>NC_036859.1:36006183-36064254 GCF_002910315.2 Salvelinus sp. IW2-2015
CATCCCCGGTCATCCCTACTGCCTCTGATCTGGTGGACTCAAATGCATTTTTTCTAAATGATGTCTGAGTGTTGGAGTGTGCCCCTGGCTATCTGTAAATGATATCTGAGTGTTGGAGTGTGCCCCTGGCTATCCATAAATGTTAAATACAAGAAAATGGAGCCATCTGCTTTTGCTTATATAAGGAATTTGAAATGATTTATTACTTTTACTTTTTTAGAACTACATAACTACTTTACTCAAGTAGTATTTTACTGGGTGACTTCCACTTTTACTTGATAACGTTCTATTAAGGTATCTTTACTTTTACTCAAGTATGACAATTGGGTACTTTTTACACCACTGGACAAATGACACCTGACATATCGGAACACCACACACAAACATACCGGAACACACCACACAAACATACCGGAAAACACACGCACAAACATAAGGAACCACACGCACAAACATACGCGAACACACGCACAAAACATACCGGAACACACGCACAAAAATACGGAACACACGCACAAACATACCGAACGAAACACACGCCACAAACATACCGGAACACACGCACAAAACATACCGGAACACACGCACAAACATACCGGAACACACACAAACTACCGGAACACACACACAAACATACCGGAAACACACACACAAAATACCGGAAACACACACACAAACATACCGAACACACCACAAACATACCGGACACACGCACAAACATAACCGGAACACACGCACAAACATACCGGAACACACGCACAAACATACCGGAACACATGCACACACACAGGCACTCACCAAAAAAATACTCACACACATGCATGCATACACACACACCTCTCTCTCTCTCTCTCTCTCTCTCACCACACACACACACATTTCCAATTAATTCACATAGCACAAAAGTTGACCTCCTCTTCACACGCATGCTGTGCATACACACACACCCATAGAGCCAGGACATTACCATACTGCTAACATAGGCAGTTCCTGGGGAAACCATTTAAGAGACATTTGTAGGCAAAGCAGTCCATTCTGTAGTCAATATATCATCCAATAGTATGTTAATACTGTATGTACGCCTAGGTTTTATCTTTGATTGTCTGTTTCTTTACTGTTTGCATCAGACCCCCCTCAAAATGATATGTACATATCTGTCACAACAACAACACTCTAAAGACCCTCAGCATTCCAGGGGCTTCCATCTGTCACAACAACAACACTCTAAAGACCCTCAGCATTCCAGGGGCTTCCATCTGTCACAACAAACAACACTCTAAAGACTCTCGCATTCCAGGGGCTTCCATCTGTCACAACAACAACACTCTTAAGACCCTCCAGCATTCCAGGGGCTTCCATCTGTCACACAACAACACTCTAAAGACTCTCAGCATCCAGGGCTTCCATCTGTCACAAAAACAACACTCTAAAGACCCTCAGCATTCCAGGGGGTTCCATCTGGTCACAACAACAACACTCTAAAGACTTCAGCATTCCAGGGGCTTCCATCTGTCACAACAACAACACTCTAAAGACCCTCAGCATTCGTCTTCACATTGTAATACAGTATTTTTCCAGATGTTCCCACTACACCACCCTAACAACCAGCCCACTCATTTATCAACCTCTCCCCCACTACACCACCCTAACAAACCAGCCCACTCATATCAACCTTCTCCTCACTACACCACCCTAACAACCAGCCCAACTCATTTATCAAACCTCTCCCCCACTATACACCCTAACAACCAGCCCACTCATTTATCAACCTCTTCCGCCCACTATTACCACCCTAACACCAGCCCACTAATTTATCAACCTCTCCCCCACTATTACCACCCTAACAACCCAGCCCACTCATTGATCAACCTCTCCCCCACTTACACCACCCTAACAACCAGCCCACTTCATTTTATCAAACCTCTCCTCCACTAACCACCCTAACAACCAGCCCACTCATTTATCAACCTCCCCACTATACCCCTAACAAACCAGCCACCTCATTTATCAACCTCTATACCACCCTAACCAACCAGCCCACTCATTTATCAACCTCTATTACCACCCTAACAACCAGCCCACTCCTTTATCAACCTCTATACCACCCTAACAACCAGCCCACTTCATTATCCAACCTTCTATACCACCCTAACAGCCCACTCATAATCACCATCTATACCACCCTAACACCAGCCCACTCATTATCAACCTCTCCTCCACTATACCACCCTAAACAACCAGCCACACTCATTTATCAACCTCTAATACCCACCCTAACAACCAACCCACTCATTGTATCAACCTCTTCCCACTATACACCCTAACAAACCAGCCCACTCATTTTCAACTCTCCCCCACTATACCACCCTAACAACCAGCCCACTCATTTATGAACCTCTCCTCCCCACTATTACCACCCTAACAACCAGCCTACTCATTTATTCAACCTCTCCCCACTATACCACACCTAAACAACTTAGCCCACTCATTATATCAACACTTCTCCCCACTCACCCCCTAAAACCAGCCCACTAATTTATCAAACCTTCTCCACCCACTTACACACACCCTAACAAACCAGCCCACTTACATTTATCAACCTCCTCCCCCACTTATACCACACTAAACAACCAGCCACTCATTTTATCAACCTTCTCCCCCATTATATACCCACCCTAACAACACACCACTCATAGTAATCAACCTCTCCCCCACTATACCCCCTAACACCAGCCCACTCATTTATCAACCTCTCCCCCCACATATACACCCTAAAACAAACCAGGCCCACTCATTATCAACCTCTCCTTCCACCACTACACCACCCCTAACAACACAGCCCCACTCATTATTATCAACCCTCATACCACCCTAACAACCAGCCCACTTCATTATCAAACCTCTCACCCCACTTACCAACCTAAACAACTAGCCCACTCATTTATCAACCTCTCCCCCACTTCACCACCCTAAACAACCAGCCCACTCATTTATCAACCTCTCCTCTCCCTCCCTCCTCCCCACCCCTCCAACAACTAGCCACTCATTTATCAACCTCTCCTCTCCGCTCCCCTCCTCCCCCACCCCTCCAACAACTACAACCAAAACCACTATTATCAAACTCTCCATCTCCCTCCACTTCCTCCCCCACAACAAACTAGACCACTTCATTTATCAACCTCTCCCTCCCTCCCATCCCCACCCCTACCAACAACTAACAACTAGGACCACTCATATTATATGACACTCTCCTCTCTTCTCCCTCCCTCCTCCAACAACTAACAACAGTGCAATCCATTTTAGCGACCACTCCTCTCCCTCCTCTCCTCCCCAGGTGATCGATAGGACCCCAGAAGACGAAACCCCCACTCCTTCGATTAGTCAAGATTGGAGAGGTGAAAAGGGGTCGAGGATCGATAATCCTACAATCAGGCGGCTGGCGGGCTTGAATCCAGGGATTATAACCCCCCCATAAGCCCCAAATCCCAAGATCAGAGGGCCACAACTGATGGACTAAAGCACCTAACATAGGCTGCAGACAGGGCTGACCCAGGGACAGGAAGACCCTCTCATCCCACAGAATGTCAACGGATAGACATGTCGAGGGGACTTGAGATTACCGTGAATTGACAAGGAGATGCACGTGATTACCGTGTTTGAACCAGAGAGATGCACAGTGATTACCATGTTGACCAGGAGATGCACTGTGGTTACGGAGATTGACCCAGGAGATGCACAGTGATTACGAGAGTTGCCAGGAGAATGGCACAGTGGTTACGGAGTAGACCAAAGAGATTGCACTGTGATTACAGAGTTGACCAGGAGTGCAAGTGAGTTACGAGTTGACCAGGGATCACAGTATTACGGAGTCACCAGGAGATGCCTGTGGTACCGGAAGTTGACCAGATGCACAGTGGTTTACGAGTTGACCAGGAGATGCACAGTTGGTTACGGAACGTTGACCAGATGCCACGGTGGTTACGGAGTTGACACAGGAGATGCACAGTAGATTAACGAAGTTGACCAGATGCAACAGTGGATTACGAAGTTGACACAGGAGATGCCACTTGAAAGGATACAGTGATGACAGCCCCATGAGTGAGATGTGCACGTGTTGTTACAGGTGTTGACAACTTTTTAATTGGACGTTTGGTTACGTTGTTGGACCAGATACACTGTCGCTACGGAGTTGACCAGGAGATGCATTGGTGGACCGCCTGTGAAATGCCACTGTGGTTATGGTGATTGACAGGATAGGTTTTATTAATTAGTACTTTTAGCACACTTTTCATTGAAATCTCAAAACGCTTTTAAAACGGAAACAAATGTTAATGGGAAGATCACGGCAGGTAGGGTTAAGTCATTTCGTGGCTTGAGTAGTCAGCGTCAGGAAGAAAGGCCAGAATAGAGGCAATTCTTGGCAGATGAAACGGAGGGGTTCACATCAAGGGGTTTCCATATTGGTCCAGAGATGTTCATCGGGCACCTGGTCCTCGCCATCTCTGAAGCGGCTGGTTTCCCAGTAGTGTCTCTGAAAAGCATTGTCTTCTCCAGGTATAAGTGTTCTGAAGGCAGTTTGTTTTCCTCCAGTTTAGTAGTCTTCTGAAGCTCAGTGATCTTTCCAAGTAGTAGTCTCTGACAGCGTTGGTTTCCCAAGTAGTAGTAAAAACTCTGAAGCAGTGTTTCCAAGTAGTCTCTGAAAGCGGTGTTTCTCAGTAGTAGATCTCTTGAAGCAGTGTTTCCCAAGTAAGGTTATCTCTGAAGCAGGTTTTCCTTCTAAGTAGTAGTCTTCTGAGTCATGTGTTTTCCAGTATGTCTTGTGAGCAGTTCCATGTAAGTCGGAAGTGTTTGTCCGAGTAGTAGTCTCTGAAGCTAGTTGTTTTCCCGAGAGTAGTAGTCTCTGAACTATTGCACGGGAGTCTTGATGCGTGTCTCCCCAGTAGTAGTCTCTGAAGCAGTGTTTCCCAGTAGTAGTCTCTGAAGCAGTGTTTTCCAGTAGTAGTCTCTGAAGCAGTGTTTCCCAGTAGTAGTCTCTGAAGCAGTGTTTCCCAGTAGTAGTCTCTGAAGTCAGACTCCATGGCTAGAACTCACTCCACTACTGATGTGTAGCACCCACCTGGGTGAAGCCACGACAGACGCGAAGGCGCCAGAAAAGAACACTGCACATCCGTCCAGAATTGTCCGCCTTGAAGCTAACTACGGGAGAGAAAACTTCGGAAAACTTCAACATCTTCAAACACCACCCGCTTACTTCCAATCAAAATATAGCTAGCTRAGCTTCTTGATGACACAGTGAAGCATTAGTTAGGCAAAATCAACTGACTTGCCAGTCATGCCATGCCGATAGCTAACAAAAATTAAAATGTTGATAAAAAATAAAAAAATAATGACTTGATTAAATATGTACAAATTAACAGGGACTCCTAATGTAGGCTGTTATTGCATAGGATTAATTGGAGGTTATTGTTAATGCTGTGAGGTTTACAGMGGTGATTGTACTAAGTGACCTTATAAGACTTTTACTGTAAAGCCACCACGATRTGCAATACAAATTGTGATCTGACCCCAGTTGTCATGCAAACTATAATTGACCTTACAGTGGTATTGTGATGTTGTGTGAAGAAAACACTACCGATTTACCATTTCTGTTTTGATTATTTAACCTTTATTTAACTAGGCRAGTCAGTTATGAACAAATTCTTATTTTACAATGATGGCCTACCCCCGGCCAAACCCTAACCCGGRCGACGCTGGGCCAATTGTGCGCAGCCCTATGGGACTCCTGGTCACGGCTGGTTGTGATACAGCCCGGGATCGAACCAGGGTCTGTAGTGAGATGCAGTGCCTTAGACCGCTGTGATACAGCCTGGAATGGAACCAGGGTCTGTAGTAAGATGCAGTATCTTAGACCGCTGTGATAGTCCGGAATGGAACCAGGGTCTGTAGTGAGATTGCAATATCTTAGACCGCTGTGATACAGCCGGGAATCGAACCAGGGTCTGTAGTGAGATGCAGTATCTTAGACCGCTGCGCCGCTCAGGCAACTTACTGCATAAGCCCCAGATGGTTGGTGAATTGGAGCTCAGCGCTTTCTTGTCATAGCCTACACACATTCCGATTCATCAGCTTTTAAACAGATAACCCTCCTTCCATACACTGCATTCATGATATCGATAGTAATGGCCACCTACGTAGTTTCACACTCAAAACAAGTTCAATTGAAAGCGCAGATATCARGCGCCATCTGTTGGCCTAAATCAGCAAACACAGACTCCAAACTGAACTGCTACATACAAATCACACCTTTCTTAATTCTGAGGAGATATTTTTCAGCAAAATGCAATTCAACAATTCAGTGTTGCAACGTTATATGGTAAGTTTGTATGTGAAAAAAAAAGATTACGAGAGTGTACGGAGTGCAAGGGCAATAATTAATTGCACCTGCTGTAGTAAGTTTTTGTCTAACTGTGTTGTCACAGTTACAGGCGTAACAGGCATGACATCACAAAGGGGTTGGCAAGGAGAGAGAGCTTTGGGGACAGACAGCCAGATCACAAGTGCAGTTTGACTGACATATGAGACTTTGTCGGCAAGCTCGCAATCTTCATTTTAGTGGACGTTTGTTTAGCGTTTTTCTGACAGAGTAAACACTTAAATTACTGAGACAAATATGTATGATAAGTACAAGGTTGCAATCAGTGAATGGCTGGTTTACATGAATTCTAGGGCGGTTGTGAGAGAGTGATATGGCTATKTTATGTTCCCAGGGCCAATTAAGGGTAGATATCAAACCAAAACAGAACACAAAGCTTCATTAATATAGACTGGTCTGTTTTCAGCTCTACGTGGCAGATGGTGCTAAAACTTGCCTCTTTGCAAGTTATCTTGAGTTGAAAACTGTAGACTTTGACYTTTTGACTAATGGTAGCTTCTGTCTGAACAATCTGTAGTTGCTAAAGTATATCCATTTATTTATTTATTTTACTTTTAAGTAATGATGTACGGTATAGCCATGGATTATAGATTAATTTAATCAGYTTACTTCAGCCATCTTCCCATCAGATCCCAGAAAATATAAGATTGTTTTACTGTGATTGTAAACAAATAGTGCATAGCCTCAAAACATGATTAAAACTCATCATTTTAATATTAGGGATGGTCATGAATGGACATTTCTCCAGCCCCCATCCCTCAGCTCTTTACCAAAACAGTAGCAAAGTGACCGCTTTCTTGTTTGAACTTCAGAATTAAAAACAAACAACGTATGAGACTGATATAATACAGTATGTTCATGTTTTAATTCATTTGAAATGGATTTGACATCCTGCTTATTACCAGCGAATCCAGTTTGTCCTTAGGGGAAGTTACATGGTTGAAGAAACCCCTAGGTTACAACTGGCCTCAGCCTGTGATATAGCCAGGTAATCAGGTCTGACATCATAAAGTGGTTTCCATAGTGACCGAATGGATATAATTAAAGAAATTGACGTCACGGTTACAAATTGTGACGTTCGGTGAAGTAACACTGATGCTTGACATAAAATTTTAAAAACGACTTCACAGAGAATGTAACAAACAAGACAGAACGCAATCAGTAGTTGTACMAAGTTATTGAAAGCTTTGAGCAGGTCTTTACATTTCAATATTTTGTTTCTAGTTTTGGTTGAACAATGAAGCAGCCTTATCTGCCCACATTCAGATGGTTCAGCTTCATTCAGAACAATTTAATATTTAAAAGAATCGCCTGTTTCTCCACTCGGTCTGCTTGTGGTGAGTGTATGTTATATCTGGCTATAAAATCAATACAACAAAACAAATTGAATCCTTTTTGAATTTCGCACAGTGATTCATGTGAAATTAGGTCATGGTAACAAACCATGACGTCATGGTAACAAACCATGAGGTCATAAGCCAAAGGTTCTACAAAAGAAGCCATGTCCTCTGTCCCCATGGTAGCCATGTTATCCATTGCTAATTTGACCTGGTTTCCAGTGTTATACTAGTTTAATAGAATCAGTGTTTTGAAAATTAAAAGACACTGGTTATGTTATTCCTGAAAGTGTTGGATGTGGTTGTTTTCTCACAGATATTCTAAAATCAGAGGAATTTGAGAGTGACAGTGTTGAGACAGCAAGGAGAAACGGGAAGAAGAAAGTTGAGCGACAAAGGCACAAGTTAATAGGGAGTTGGGGAGAAAAAGCGGTTGAACAAGAGTGCTTGTATAACAGGTGATCAGGTGAAGAGACAGAGGGGAGAAGGCAAGTGGGTTCGTTTGGAGTGCTGAGGAGGTATGACGTCTGCTCCACCAAGCACACAGTTGGAGATGGGAGGTGGGAATAGAAAGGAACAGGTGAAACAGAGTGGGAGGTTGGAAGGAAAGGACACAGGTTGGAGGTGGGAAGAGAAGGGACACAGGTTGGAGTGTGGTGGAAGGGAAAGGACCACAGGTTGGTGGTGGAGGTGGAGGGAAAGACAGCAGGTTGAAGTTGTGGTGGGAAGGAAAGAACACACAGTCGTTGTGGTGGGTGGGAAGGAAGGACCACGGTTGGAGGTGGCGTGGTGGGGAAGAGGAAATGAACACAGGTGGTGGTGGAGGTGGTGAAGGGACACAGGTTGGAGGTGGTGGGGTTTGGGGAAGGGAAAAGCATACAAAGCAAGGGTTTTTTGGATGGTGGTTGGTGGGAGTGGACACAGGTTTTGGGTGAGGTGGGAAGGGACAGCAGGTTGGAAGGTGGTGAAGAGAGTTGTGGTGTGGGAAGAGACACAGGTTGGAGGTGGTGGTGGGAAGGGACACAGGTTGGTGGTTGGAGGTGGGAAGGGACACAGGTTGGAGGTGTGGGAAAGGAAAAGGAGACACAGGTTGGGTGGTGTGGGAAGGGAAAGTGGAGGTGGTGGTGGGAAGGAAAGGAACAGTTGGTGTGGAGTGGGAAGGGAAAGGACACAGGTTGGAGGTGGTGTGGGAAGGGAAAGACACACAGGTTGGTGGTGGAGCGTGGGAAGAGGGAAAGGACACAGGTTGGAGGTGGTGTGGGAAGGGAAAGGACACACAGGTGGGGTGGAGGTTGGGAAGGGACAAGGAACACACAGGTTTTGGTGTGAGGTGGGAAGAGAAGGACACAGGTTGGAGTGGAGGTGGGAAGGAAAGGACACACAGGTTGGTGGTGGAGGTGGGAAGGAGAAGGCACAACAGGTTATGTGGTGGAGTGGGAAGAGAAGGGGACACAGGTTGGATGTGTGGTGGAAGAGAAGTGGACACAGGTTGGAGGTTGGTGGTGGGAAGGGAAAGGACTACAACAGTTTGTGGTGGGAGGTGGGAACGAGAAAGGGACAACAGGTTGGTGGTGAGGGTGGGAAGAAGAGGGACACAGTTGGAGGTGGGAAGGAAAGGACAGCAGGTGGTGTGGAGTGGGACAGGGACACAGTTGGAGGTGGTGGGGTGGAAAGGGACCAGGTTGGTGGTGGAGGTGGGAAGGGCACAGGTTGAGGTGGCATGTGGGAAGAGGACACCAGGTTGGAGGTGTCGGTGGGAAGGGACACAGGTTGGTGGTGGAGGTGGGAAGAGAAAGGCCACAGGTTGGGAGGTGGGAAGAGAAAGGAGACACAGGTTGGAGGTGTGTGGGAAGGGACACAGGTTGGAGGTGGTGTGGGAAGAGAAAGGACACACAGGTTGGTGGTGGAGGTGGGAAGGGACACAGGTTGGAGGTAGTGGTGGGAAGGGAAAGACACAGTTGGTGGGTGTGGGAAGGGACACAGGTTGGTGGTGGAGGTGGGAAGGGACACAGGTTGAGGTGTGGTGGGAGAAGAGAAAGGACACAGGTTGGTGGTTGGAGTGGGAAAGAGAAAGGACACAGGTTGGAGGTGTGGTGGGAAGGGACACAGGTGGTGGGAGGTGGGAAGGACACAGGTTTGGAGGTGGTGGTGTAGAAGAGAAGGACACAGTTGGTGGTGAGGGTGGGAAGAGAAAGACACAGGTTGGAGGTGGGAAGGGAAAGGAGCACAGGTTGGTGGTGGAGGTGGAAGGGAAAGGACACACAGTTGGAGGTGGTGGTGGGAAGGGAAAGGACAAGTCTTGGTGGTGGAGGTGGGAAGAGAAAGGACACATAGGTTGGAGTTGGTGGTGGAAGGGAAAGGAGACATAGAAAGAATGAAAGATCAAATGAGATCGATCGGGGAGGAAAAGCCAACTATCCAGGAGGCTATGGAGAGAGATCAATAGATTCACCAACGTGATACAAAAGAGAAAGGGAGGAGGATGGAGAGAAAGATGGAAAGAACAACAGTGGAACAAGTAACTGAGGATGAGAGCATGGGAACAACAGAAAAAAAGAGATGGAATTTGAGTCCCCAATGGAGGGAGTTGGTGATTGAAGAGCAGCACAGAATAATGGAGGAATGTGAKAAACAGTGGTTGAAATCAGGCTGCAACACCACACAGAGTGCACTAGAGACTAAGTAAGGTAGATGTTTCTGTTGTGTTGTTGTTTTTGTTGATATTCTAAGTAATTGTAAACATTTACAAACARAATTAGAATTTCAGCTCGAAGGTGATTGGTTATTGGACAACAACATGATAGAAATGTAAAAAGAAGAGGAAGGTGAGGGGGAAATGGAGAGACGAAGAAATATGGTWAGTCAAACTAGATTGTTGATTAATTTACTTCTGCCAGATTGGCATTTATTACGTTTTTGCGCTTTAGACCATTGCCTAATAAAAAGTTCAAAAACTACAAAGCTACATCCTGGAAAATAACGTGTCACTTTCATAGCGTATTGCGTCAATAATATTTAGAATATTTTTTTGGGGGGGGTGACTACAAGGTATTATGTTCAAATGTCCACACAGTTCCATACTCATTCTTCAGATTTGTTACCTCCTGTCGTTAAAAKGATTTTTCTTTTGAAATGCTGAGAAAGAAGAAAAGATGGAAGAGAGACAGAGGTGGAGATCATATTGGGTAATTTTATTTATTATTAGGTAATTTTATTTAACCTTTATTTAACTAGGCAAGTCTGTTAAGAAAAACATTCTTATTTAAAATGACAGCTTAGGTGGGTTAACTGCCTTGTTCAGGGGCAGAACGACAGATTTTTACCTTGTCAGTTTACGGATTTGATCGAGCAACCTTTCGGTTACTGGCACAACAGTCTAACCACTAGGCTACCTGCCGCCCCAATGCTTCCCACAGTTATGCCAAGTTGGCTGGGTGTCCTTTGGGTTCTTGATACACACAGGAAACAGTTGAGCATGAAAAACCCAGCAGTTTTGCAGTTCTTCACAGCCGGATGTGATACAGCCTGGAATTGAACCAGGGACTGTAGTGACGGCTCTAGCACTGAGATGCAGTGCCTTAGACCGCTGCACCACTCGGGAGCCCAGGCACATGCATACACACGATAACATATGCACTACACACACACATACCTATGGATTTTGTATTGTAGATATGCGGCAGTGGTGGAGTAGGGCTCTGAGGGCACAGTGTGTTGTGAAATCTGTGAATGTATTGTAATGTTTTTAAAATTGTAAAACTGCCTTAATTTTGCAGGATCCCATGAAGAATAAATACCCTGTTCAAAAACTGAGTCTTTCCCATTCACCCTCTGAATAGCACACATACACAATCCATATCTCAATTGTCTCAAGGCTTAAAAATAATTATTTAAACTGTATCCTACACTTCATCAACACTGACTGACRTGGATTTAGCAAGTGACATCAATAAGTGATCATAGCTAGCTTTCACCTGGCCAGTCTGTCATGGAAAGAGCAGGTGTCCTTAATGTTTTATACACTCAGTGTATATGTGATTTTGTCCTCGAGTTGAAAGATGTGTTGTTAGTAACTAGGCTACTAAGTTAACTCATGCAAACTCACACCAGTTAGTGAAACATGTCAAGTAATGTCTAGCGTTAGCAATGTGCTAAGTTCGAAATGCCCTTTTGAAGATAGTAAGATACGACACCGTTGACACAATGATTGGTTTGCCATTACTACTACAGTGAATGAATGACGCTACAGCKATGTGCTAACATTTCGTAACTAGCTGGTACTCCCCTACCCGGTCTTGTCGACTACTACAGGTTCATGCGGTTGGTTGATGATGATGAGCAGCACACGGAGAACATAAACACACGAATTAAATGTMATCATTTAGCTTATGAAATCTGCAGTTGGACGAAGCAATACAACAGGTAAGTGTCTGAATATTTAGCCTTCAYCGTCGTGAGAATGTATGTAGCTAACTTCAAGCTTCCATGTCAAGCCAGTTAACGTTAGCTAGCTATAGTTACTTGCAACAATAATTATTTGGCATGCACGCCTTTGTTAGCGTTTACCGTGAGCAAAAAAACAACATTTCGTCTGGCTTGTCTTACTACAATTCTACAATCAATCTACATTCTCCAGTCAGCCGACGACTGAATGCCCTGTTGGCTTTCGGTTGCAAAGCGTCGAAACAATATAGCTAACGTTACCTGGTTAGACTTTCAAATAGCTAGCTAGCCTGATGGGGGGAAAAACTGAAAATGTTAACTAGTTAGTATTTGTAATATCTTCACACTAGTTGTCATTGTTTGATACGAGTCTCAAATATCACAGCCACACGGTGTTTCCAGCGTTATTGTTTACTGCCTGTAATGGTCAAGTAATCCACTGTMTGACCCACGCAGTTGAGCCAGTGCCATTGCTACTTGGGATCCTTGGGACGTCCATATCCYAAACCCTAACATTAACCCTTACCTAACCATAACCATTTGCAATATCAACTTCGTTTGGGGGAGACGTCCCAAGGATTCTGAATAGCACGTTAAGACAATTCGTTTGAGCTAATTTCAGTCCATGTTTGTTTAGGATTAAGCATGAGGTATCTGGCTATTATTAACCATAAGTAGGAAAACAAACAACAGTTAACCCGAGTGGTGCAGTGGTCTAAGSCACTGCATTTCAGTGCTAGAGGCGTCACTGCAGACACTGGTTCGATCCCGGGCTGTATCACAACCAGCTGTGATCAGGAGTCCCATAGGGCTGYGCAAAATTGGCCCAGCGTCGTCCSGGTTAGGGAAAGGCYGGGGTAGGCCGTCATTATAAATACCAATTTGTTCTTAATTGACTTGCCTAGTTAAAAAAGGTTWAAAAAAATACATAATTAAAATGGTAGCCTACGTGTTCATTTTGCATGAAGTCATTATGACTTGATTAGGAGTTGGTAACRAGAATGTCAATTTATAGAATGCAATAAAACCTAGCTACAGTGTAGTGAGTGAGAAATGGCATCTGGCATGTGTGCATATCTTTGTTTTGGTCGCACTGTGTGATGGCTGTCATCTACTTCTACATGTGGCTGCGGGGGTGTCACAGAAGCAACTAGTTCCTGCAAAGATGCTGGGGAATGCTAGATGTGCAGGCAGCTAAAATGACAAGGAACCCCCTCATGCGGTACAAAACATGGATTTAATATCTTTCTGAATTTTCTGTTTTTTTGTAGAACCACTTGCAACTGGACAAGGACATTTATGAGATACACTTTTCTTCCAAATCGAGAACAAAGAAAGTATCGCCAAGACCAGGTTAGTTGAAAAATGTGGCGGAGCTTTCCATTAACTAAGCCATAACGCCAGATATGGAGCCATGACATATTGCTTTACAATTCCGTAGCTACACTAAACCAAAATAAACGCAACATGCAACAATTTCAACGATTTTACTGAGTTACAGTTCATATAAGTCAATGGAAATAAATACATTAGGTCCTAATCTATGGATTTCACATGACTGGGAATACAGATATGCATCTGTTGGTCACAGATACCTTTTTTTTAAAGTTGGGGTGTGGATCAGAAAACCAGTCATTTTCTGGTGTGACCACCATTTGCCTCATGCAACACATAGAGTTGATCAGGCTGTTGATTGTGGCCTGTGGAATGTTGTCCCACTCCTCTTCAATGGCTGTGCGAAGCTGCTGGATATTGGCGGGAACTGGAACACTGTGTCGTACACGTCGATCCAGAGCATCGCAAACATGCTCAATGGGTGACATGCCTGGTGAGTATGCAGGCCATGGAAGAACTGGGACATTTTCAGCTTCCATAAATTGTGTACAGATCCTTGCAACATGAGGCCGTGCATTATCATGCTGAAACATGGTGATGGCGGCGGATAAATGACATAACATTGGGCCTCAGGATTTCGTCACGTTATGTCTGTGCATTCAAATTGCCATCAATAAAATGCAATTGTTCTCGTTGTCCGTAGCTTATGCCTTCCCATACCATAACCCCACCACCACCACCAGGCTCTCTGTTCACAACGTTGACGTCAGTAAACCGCTCACCCACACGACACCATACGCGACACCATACGCTGTCTGTCAGCTGCCTGGTACAGTTGAAACTGGGATTAATCCGTGAAGAGCAGACTTCGCCAGCTGCCTGGTACAGTTGAAACTGGGATTAATCCGTGAAGAGCAGACTTCGCCAGCTGCCTGGTACAGTTGAAACTGGGATGAGTCCGTGAAGAGCAGACTTCGCCAGCTGCCTGGTACAGTTGAAACTGGGATTAATCCGTGAAGAGCAGACTTCGCCAGTGTGCTAGTGGCCATCGAAGGTGAGCATTTGCCCACTGAAGTCGGTTATGACGCCAAACTGCAGTCAGGTCAAGACCTTGCTGAGGACGGCAAGCACACAGATAAATAAAGGTTAAATAAAACATTTATAAAAAATATGAGCTTCCCTGAGACAGTTTGTGCAGAAATTATTCAGAAAGTTTAATCAGCTGTCTGGGTGGCTGGTCTCAGACCATCCCGCAGGTGAGGATGCCAGATGTGGAGGTCCTTGGCTGGCGTGGTTACACGTGGTCTGCGGTTGTGAAGCCGGTGGACGTACTGCCAAATTCTCTAAAACAACATTGTAGGCGGCTTATGGTAGAGAAATTAACAATTTCTCTGGCAGCAGCTCTGGTGGACATTCCTGCAGTCAGCATGCCAATTGTTAGCGCACTGAAAAACAGAGAATTGTGGAATTGTGTTGTGTGACAAAACTGCACATTTTAGAGTGGCCTTTTATTGTCCCCAGCACAAGTTGTACCTGTGTAATGATCTTGCTGTTTAATCATCTTCTTGATATGCCACACCTGTCAGRTGGATGGATTATCTTGGCAAAGGAGAAATGTTCACTAACAGGGATGTAAACACGTGTGCACAAAATCAGAGATAAATACGCATTTTGTGCATATGGAAAAATGTCTGGGAYTTTTTGTTTTAGCTCATGAAACATGGGACCAACCCTTTACATTTATATTTTTGTTCAGTATAAATAAAACCATGATCAGCTTGTTTTGGATTAAGCAGAGGTATCGGGCTATTAATAACCAGAAGTACAAGAAACATCACTATGTTAGTTAGCCCACATAAATGGTAGCCTACATGATCATTTAACTAGGAAATGCAGTCATCATTATTTGATTATGATTTGGTATTAAACATATCAGGAATGCACAAGAATGTCAATAATGTGTAGAATGCAATAAATCCATGAAATCATTATGCTATATCAAATGCCCTGTTATCAACACAGTTGGTTAAATTGCATATAAATGGCAAATTGCATTCCTTTTTTAGGGCAMGCCCTTAAAATCCATTGACCTAAATGTTAACATATGAGCAATTTTTATAAATGTTTGATAATTGAGGCTTTTGWTGTTGTTATTACAAGGCTGGATGAGTGGGGCAACCTTCCCCTCTTCGGAAGAGGCAGAGATGAATCGGATCCACTATGAGCTGGAGTACACCGAGGGCATCAGCCAGCGCATGCGCATCCCCGAAACACTCAAAGTGGCCCCCGAAAACCAACATGGGCTGCTGTCTCAGCCCCTGGCCCCCCACATGATGCATGTACCAGAGAGGATTGTGATAGCAGGTGAGCAGTGTGTGGTCTACATCAGTCGTTCCCAAATTGTGGGTAGGGAAAAAAGTAATATTTTGATTTATATACACTACCGGTCAAAGGTTTAAGAACACCTACTGATTTCAAGGGGTCTTCTTTATTTTTACTATTTTCTACATTGTAGAATAATAGTGAAGACTTCAAAACTATGAAATAACACATATGGAATCATGTAGTAACCAAAAAGTGTTAAACAAATCAAAATATATTTTATATTTGAGATTCTTCAAATAGCCACCCTTTGCCTTGATGACAGCTTTGCACACTCTTGGCATTCTCTCAACCAGATTCATGAGGTAGTCACATGGAATGCATTTYAATTAACAGGTGTGCCTTCTTGAAAGTTGTGGGCGGAGCAGTTGCCGTACCACGGGGTGATACAGCCCGACAGGATGCTCTCGATTGTGCATCTCTCGATTGTGCATCTAGCCAATTTAATCATTAAAAATTGCATGTAATAACTGTATCACCTGTCACTTTAAACAATGACACTTTATATAATGTTTACATACCCTACATTACTCATCTCATATGGATATACTGTACTCTACCATCTACTGCATCTTGCCTATGTTGCACGGCCATCGCTCATACATGTATTTATATGTACATATTCATATTCATTCCTTTACACTTGTGTGCAAAAGGTAGTTGTTGTGAAATTGTTAGATTACTTGTTGGATATTACTGCATGGTCGGAACTAGAAGCACAAGCATTTCGCTACACTCGCATTAACATCTGCTAACCATGTGTATGTGACCAATAAAATTTGATTTGATTTAAAACTGTCTYTMATGAGGACCGCCACAGGAATGGAATACCCAGAGTTACCTCTGCTGCAGAGGATAAGTTCCTTAGAGTTACCAGCCTCAGAAATTGCAGCCCAAATAAATGCTTCAGAGTTGAGATGCCTGTTACTTCTACATCAACTGTTCAGAGGAGACTGTGTGAATCAGGCCTCCATGATGGAATTGCCCCAAAGAACCACTACTAAAGGACACCAATAATAAGAAGAGACTTGCTTGGGCCAAGAAACACGAGCAATGGATATTAGACCGGTGGAAATGTGTCCTTTAGTCTGGAGTCCAAATTGGAGATTTTTGGTTCCAACCGCCATGTCTTTGTGAGACGATCTCCGCATGTGTATTTCCCACTGTGAAGCATGGAGGAGGAGGTGTGGTGGTGTGGGGATGCTTTGCTGGTGACACCGTCTGATTTATTTAGAATTAAAGGCACACTTAACCAACATGGCTATCACAGCATTCTGCAGTGATACGCCATCCCATCTGGTTTGCGCTTAGCGGGATTATCATTTGTTTTTCAACAGGACAATGACCCAACACACCTCCAGGCTGTGTAAGTGCTATTTTACCAAGAAGGAGAGTGATGGAGTGCTGCATCAGATGACCTGGCCTCCGCAATCACCCGACCTCAACCCAGTTGTGATGGTTTGGGAATCAAATCAAAGTGTATTTGTCACGTGCGCCAAATGTTATTATTTTACCTTTATTTATCTACAGTTGGCAAGTCAGTAAAGAACAAATTCTTATTTTCAATGACGGCCTAGGAACAGTGGGTTAACTGCCTTGTTCAGGGGCAGAACGACAGATTTTTACCTTGTCAGCTCGGAAATTCGATCTTGCAACCTTCCGGCTACTAGTCCAATGCTCTAACCACTAGGCTACCTGCCGCCCCACTGAATACAACAGCTGTGGACCTTACAGTGAAATGCTTACTTACAGGCCCTAACCAACAGTGCGATTAAAATAAAAAATTGTTTAAAAAATTGGTATTATGTGAAAAGTAAAGAAATAAAAACAACAGTGAAAATAACAGTTGCGAGGCTATATGGTTAAATAAAGGTGAAATACAGTATTGAGGCTAAAAACAGGCACCGGTTAGTAGGGCTAATTGATATAGTATGTACATGTAGGTATGGTTAAAGTGACTATGCATATATGATAAACGGAGAGTAGCAGCAGCGTAAAAGAGGAGTTGGGGGGGAGAATGCAAATAGTCCGGATAGCCATTTGATTACTTGTTCAGGAGTCTTATGGCTTGGGGGTAAAAACTGTTGAGAAGCCTTTTGGTCCTAGACTTGGCGCTCTGGTACCATGCGGTAGTAGAGAGAACATTCTATGACTTGGGTGGCTGGGGTCTTAGAATTTTTAGGGCCTTCCTCTGACATCACCTGGTGTAGAGGTCCTGAATGGCAGGCAGCTTAGCTTAGTGATGTACTGTGCCGTACGCACTACCCTCAGTAGTGCCTTGCGGTCGGAGGCAGAGCAGTTGCCGTACCAGGCAGTGATGCAACCCGTCAGGATGCTCCGATGGTGCAGCTGTAGAACCTTTTGAGGATCTGAGGACCCATGCCAACTCTTTTTAGTCTCCTGAGGGGGAATAGGTTTTGTTGTGCCCTCTTCACGACTGTCTTGGTGTGTTTCGACCATGTTAGTTTGTTGGTGATGTGGACACCAAGGAACTTGAWGCKCTCAACCTGCTCCACYGCAGCCCCRTYGATGAGAATGGGGGCGTGCTCGATCCTCTTTTTCCTGTAGTCCACAATCATCTCCTTTGTCTTGACCACGTTGAGGCAGAGATTGTTGTTCTTGCACCACACGGTCAGGTCTCTGACCTCCTCCCTATATGCTGTCTCGTCGTTGTTGGTGATCAGGCCTACTACTGTTGTGTCACTGGCAAACTTAATGATGGTGTTGGAGTCGTGCCTGTCCGTGCAGTCATGAGTGAACAGGGAGTACAGGAGGGGACTGARCACAACCCCTGAGGCCCGTCAGGAAGTCCAGGATCCAGTTGCAGAGGGAGGTGTTTAGTCCCAGGATCCTTAGCTTAGTGATGGGCTTTGAGGGTACTATGGTGTTGAACGCTGAGCTGTAGTTGTTGAATAGCATTCTCACATAGGTGTTCCTTTTGTCCAGGTAGGAAAGGGCAGTGTGGAGTGCAATAGAGATTGCATCATCTGTGGATCTGTTTGGGCAGTATGCAAATTGGTGTGGGTCTCTGGGATAATGTTGTTAATGTGAGCCATTACCAGCCTTTCAAAGCACTTCATAGCTACGGATGTGAGTGCTACGGGTCTGTAGTCATTTAGGCAGGTTGCCTTACTGTTCTTGGGCCCAGGGACYATGGTGGTCTGTTTGAAACATGTTGGTATTACAGATTCAAATCAGCGACATGTTGAAAATGTCAGTGAAGACACCTGCCAGTTGGTCAGCACATGCCTGGAGCACATGTCCTGGTAATCCGTCTGGCCCTGCGGCCTTGTGGATGTTGACCTGTTTTAAAGGTCTTACTCAAAGGTCGGCTACGGAGAGCGTGATCACACAGTCATCCGGAACAGCTGATGCTCTCATGCATGCCTCACTGTTGCTTGCCTCGAAGTGAGCATAGAAGTGATTTAGCTCATCTGGTAGGCTCGTGTCACTGGGCAGCTCGCGGCTGTGCTTCCCTTTGTAGTCTGTAATAGTTTGCAAGCCCTGCCACATAAGATGAGCGTCGGAGCCGGTGTAGTACGATTCAATCTTAGCCCTGTATCAGCGCTTTGCCTGTTTGATGGTTTGTCGGAGGGCATAGCAGGMTTTCTTATAAGCTTCCGGGTTAGAGTCCCGTACCTTGAAAGCGGCAGCTCTACCCTTTAGCTCAGTGTGAATGTTGCCTGTAATCCATGGCTTCTGGTTGGGGTATGTACGTACAGTCACTGTGGGGACGACGTCTTCGATGCACTTAATGATAAAGCCAGTGACTGATGTGCCATCGGAAGAATGCCATCAGAAGAATCCCGGAACATATCCCAATCTGTGATAGCAAAACTGTAGAACTGATTTAAGTTTCCCTGCATTAAAATCCCCGGCCACTAGGAGCGCCGCGTCTGGGTGAGCGGTTTCCTGTTTGCTTATTTCCTTATACAGCTGACTGAGTGCAGTCTTAGTGCCAGCATCTGTCTGTAGTGGTAAATAAACAGCCACAAAAAGTATGGATGAACACTATTTGCCAAGAGTTTGGTCTACATTTTATTATAAGATACTCTACTTCAGGCGAGCAAAATCTAGAGACTTCCTAAGATTGTGAACCAGCTGTTGTTTACAAATATGCACAGACYGCCTCCTCTCATCTAACCGGAGTGTGCTGTTCTATCTTGCCGGTGCAGCGTATATCCCGCTAGCTGAATATCCATGTGATCATTCAGCCACAATTCGGTGAAACATAAGATGTTACAGTTTCTGATGTCCCGTTGGTGGGATATTCGTGATCGTATCTTGTCTAATTTATTGTCCAATGATTGCACTTTGGCAAGTAATATTGACGGTAACGGCAGCTTTCCCACTTGCCTTCTGCGGATCCTTACGAGGCACCCCGCTCTGTGTCCTCTGTACCTGCGTCTCTTTCTCTTGCCAATGACGGCGATTTCGGCCTTGTCGGGTGTCTGAAATACATCCTGTGCGTCCTGCTTGTTGAAGAAAAAATCTTTGTCTAATCCGAGGTGAGTGATCTCTGTCCTGATATCCAGAAGCTCTTTTTTGAGCGTGGCAGAAACATTATTTACAAAATAAGTTACAAATAACGCAAAAAAAAAACACATAGCACAATTGATTAGACACCCGTAGAAAAGGAACTCCGTCCGGCTTTCAACTTAMTCTTGAAAGTTGTAATAGTAGAATGCACAAGGTGCATTTTCTAAATTGGGTAGTGCATCATCAGTTCCTCTTGTCATGTCAGTCATTGCAGACCTTAAGAGAGCTATTTATAACTTGTCAGAAAAGTCCAGATCAACTTGCTCATRTCAGCTAATGTTTTTTTTGCTAGTTATTTTATCCCATAGATTTTGTTGTCATGTTTGAGTCACTCCTATCACATTAATGCACATTAGACATGGAAACGTGTAGAATTGCAAGAAAAGTAGGTTTAAATCTGTCTAATTCTTTACGCCAATGAGTGGTGTGAGCAGTTTGTGTCATGAACAATGCTTGTGCGTATGGGAATAGACGTGACGCGGGATGTTCCCCAATGCTGGAAGTGGGGCCGGAGGGAAAAAGTTTTGGAGCCCCTGGTCTACATGACACATGTACCAGAGAGGATTGTGATAGCAGGTSAGCGGTGTCTGCTCTCTGGACAGAGCCATCTGGTTGTCAGGGTGGTTTTGTAGGGAAACCTGGAGAGAGCCATCTGGTTGTCTGTGGGGAAACCTGGAGAGAGCCATCTGGTTGTCTGTGGGGAAACCTGGACAGAGCCACCTGGTTGTCTGTAGGGAAACCTGGACAGAGCCATCTGGTTGTCTGTAGGGAAACCTGGACAGAGCCATCTGGTTGTCTGTGGGGAAACCTGGAGAGAGCCATCTGGTTGTCTGTGGGGAAACCTGGAGAGAGCCATCTGGTTGTCTGTGGGGAAACCTGGAGAGAGCCATTTGGTTGTCAGTAGGTCAGTCCAAATGCCTGTTGAGCCATTGTGCTGACAAGTCCAGCTAGTCCTCCCCTGTTTCAGTCCGTTTGTTGACTAATGAACATGACACTGTCCTCCTTCCGCCATCTCCAGGGGACGATGGGGACTCCCGTTACTCCCGGCCCAGAGACCTAGACCTGATCCAGTCCACTCCTCCTGTGGATTTACTGGACATGAAGGCGCCGCCACRAATACTCACCCTCAATGAACATTCCCTGGACTCCCTGGAGACTGATCAGGCTCCCACAACACAGTCCCACGCCAACCAGGGGGTGAGTTTGTGTCAACGGTGTGACGTCATTAGAACTACACAGAGCCATAAATGGTTCTCAGAAATGAGAAATGTTCTACAAAAAAAAAAGCTTTTCTATTTGGAGCATGCTAACCTGGGTCTGGTTTTTCATTGTTATTCATGCTAACACTAATCAGCGGGTAAGTAGGCCAACCCAGGCCTCCCAAGTGGTGCAGTGGTCTAAGGCACTGCATCGCAGTTGCTTGCTGTGCCACTAGAGATTCTGAGTTCGAGTCCAGGCTCTGTTGCAGCCCGCCGCGACCCGGGAGACCCATGGGGCGGCGCACAATTGCCCCAGCGTGGTTAGGGGAGGGTTTGGTCGGCAAGGATGTCCTTGTCCCATCGCGCATTAGCGACTCTTGTGGCAGGCCGGGCGCAGTGCACACTGACATGGTCGCCAGGTGCACAGTGTTTCCTCTGACACATTGGTGCGGCTGGCTTCCAGGTTAAGAAGCAGTGCGGCTTGGTTGGGTTGTGTTTCGGAGGACGCACGGCTCCGAGTCTGTACAGGAGTTGCAGCGATGAGACAAGACTAACTACCAATTGGACCAAAGAAATTTTTTAAATAAAAAGTAGACCAACCCATACTGTATGTTTGGTATCTTACTCTAAGGACCGCCAGTTACTTCCTAGTTATCCGTTACTACATTTCTAATTAGGCAGAAATAGTCCTATCACTTTCAAATCTAAGGCTAAAATTAAAATATAGCGATCCCATCATACATCCCTGATTTTTCATACACAGGTCCACTCTCGGTCKCTGAGGGAGCGCACTGTGAGCGATACCACCAGCATCCGCCAGAGCGGCCCGGCCAACAGAACCCACGTAAGGTAAGCACCAGCCCAGGTGTGAGGGAAGCATTGGAAGAGTCATTGCTTTCTTTCTCGTAGTTATGAAATGCCTAATTTCAGCACCCAGAACCAGATCTTGCGTGGCCAGCTACTTGATTTGGTTCTTGGGGCAAAAAGGCTTTCAAATCTGAACTAGACAAGTCCACRCAAACTCACTGTCAAAGACCCTTCCTAGCCCCATCCTTTCTGGAAAGTCCCCCCGTTTTTACAATATTTGTATATGCTGCATGCTAATAACATGGAGGTATATGACAATGTTTTCAAWGCGACTATTTTGCAGATAACCAGTGTTTATTAGAGAATTTTCCGGTTAGAACCCCTGTTCCCACTCTTAGCACCACTTCGGCGAGATCATGATTCGTAAAAATAACCGCTGGAAAGGATCGCTGGTTCGAATCCCCTCGTCGACTAAGTGAAAAATCTGCTGATGTGCCCTTGAGCAAGGCACTTAACCCTAATTGGTCTTGTAAGTCGCTCTGGATAAGAGCGTCTGCTAAATGACTAAAATGTAAATAAAAATGGTGTCCATGAGTTCATCTGACTCTGGGTCTTTATCGCCAAAAGTATCCCCTTTAACATTTAAATGTAATCTCTCACAGGAAGAATCTCATGAGGACCAAACATTCAAATGTTGCGTCTTTCCTCGGAGACTGGGATTTGATGGATAATGTGCAACAATTCTTCCAGTGCGCTGGTTTTGGACTAATCCTAAATTTGGTTCTGCGTTGCCGTGATTAGTCACGAGAGGCTATGAAATGTCTTTCTCTCTTCATCTCTCTCAATTCCTTRACATGTCTTTGCCTCTCTTCCTCTGTTTGTCCATCTCTCTACCTTCTTTCAATTTTCCATCCCTCCTTTCTCTCCATCTCACTCTTAAAAATGTTTCCCCTTCTCTCTCTCAGTGTAACCCTGTCCCCCGTCGCCCCCCCTCTCCGTGCCTGTCCTCCACTGTGTACCCCTGAGGACGTGGTGAACCTACAGTACAGTGCTGGAGGATTGCTGTCCTATATCCAATGCACCACGCGCCGGGCCTACCAGCAGGTCCTGGAGGTCCTGGAGGTCGACATCCACCGCAGGTGACCCCCTTGATCTCCTCAGCCACACACATGTTGCATTCTGAAAGAAAATAAAAAATCACCCTTTTTCCTAAGTGTGTGCACTTGCACGCTCCCGGTCATGGATTTAAAAGCATAAGACTGGTGTAAACATCGACYGGAAGGAGTTTCCACCCTTGTTAATAACATCTATGTGAGAAAGTGTGCTAGTGCATACTTCAGGAGTAGTCAGTGTGTGCCTCATGCTTTCTCTAAGCTAGGATGAGATTAAGATATATTATCTCTAAGTAAGCTGTAGTGCGTAGCTACTGTCAACAGATTTCCTTGGGTCTATTTTATCTTGTGACATCAGTCATTCTCTAGGAGAACATCAGACAGTCAGTCTGTTTTTACAATAGCCCCTTTTTTTATATATATTTTCTCATGATGACTTTGTCCTTTTTCCGCTGAATCAAGGTGACTCTTGACGTGTGTGTGTGTGTGTGGTGTGTGTGTGTGTGTGTGTGTGTGTGTGGTGTGTGTGTGTGTGTGTGTGTGTGTGTGTGTGTGTGTGTGTGTGTGTGTTCTAATGGAATAGCATTAGACTGCATAGAGTTGGCTCATGATCGCCTCTGTTAGCTCAAATACTGCTGTATTGGCACCTAGCCTGTACTTACCCTCTCAATAATGAAG
This sequence comes from Salvelinus sp. IW2-2015, assembly GCF_002910315.2. Classification (NCBI taxonomy): domain Eukaryota; kingdom Metazoa; phylum Chordata; class Actinopteri; order Salmoniformes; family Salmonidae; genus Salvelinus; species Salvelinus sp. IW2-2015. The sequence continues at coordinate 36,030,449 of NC_036859.1, forward strand.
CTGAGCTCGGAGTGGTGATGGCGTGTTTAGCGCCACTAAAACTGTGTTTTTTAAAGTTGAAAGACCATTCAAATGCTCTGAGTCAAGTATTTACAATGTTACTAACCAAGCCGGAAATGCAGTCCATCAGTTTGGGGAAACTTATTTTACTTCGGAATATAGATGTTGGCTTTTGCAGTGTTGCAGCCAGTAACTATTCAAATGTAACTTTTTCCATATATGTTAAATCCATTTATGTTCTGTCGTATTATAAATATGTTCTGCTTTTTGTTTCCTGTAGGGCTGGTCACTTGGCCCTCGACATGGACATGACCCCTGACGATTCAGGYTTAGTGGACGCCTCGTCATTACGGCGACAGGTAGTCAAAGCATTGTACCCTGTGTTGCCCTCCTATCCAAATATATTTATTAAATGATTGATTACCTTTCAATGTATATATTGATCAAATGAATGACTGTAGCTAACACATAATGGGTATCAGAGGAGGCTGGTGAGGGGAGGATGGCTCATAATAGTGAATGGAAAGGTATCAAACACATTGCATTCATTTCGTTCCAGACATTATTATGAGCCCGTCCTCCCCTTTTTAAAGTGCCACCAGCCACCACTGATAGGTATGTAAATGTATAAGTTGATAAATTGTCTGACTCACAGAAATTGAGTCAATTCCATTTCAGTTCRGGAAATGACATTTTGGGGATGTCCTGAATTGATGTGGAATTGACACTCTCCCAATGAAGAAAGAATAAAATGGTCTCTATAAGGAGTTTTCAATCCACTAAACTGAATTTAATTTAATTCACTGAATCAACTGTTCTGATGAATCATCATTCTTAACAAACTGATTCACTACGTTCACCTGCTTATTCAGATTGTGAAGCTGAACCGACGTCTGCAGCTACTGGAGGAGGAGAACAAGGAGCGCTCCAAGCGAGAGGTGATTCTCTACTCCGCCACCGTGGCGTTCTGGCTCATCAATACCTGGATCTGGTTCCGACGTTAGAACCGCACGGAACCCAATGACCAGGTCCTACACTGTCATTTAACCAGAAATATCTCAATTCCTTCTACAGATTGTAACACCAGATAATGTGATTTAATCAAAACAATGTYTTTATCTAATATACTGGGAGTTACCGGTTAGGTACTGTTTGGTGTAGCACAGAACATTTCAGACCGACMTTAGTTTGGCGATACTGTCCTCATCCTCTATTTGTAGAAACAGGAGTCTCATAAAAGGGTGCAAGGGGGTCCATGACATTTTATTTTTTAAATGCTCTGTTATTAAAATAAATACTTTTTATGATCCGTGAAGTAATCCAACAATGTGTACACCGCCATCTTGTATATTTCAAGTCTTCTCACATTGATCGAGACAGGTGTCTGTCATCACTTTGGGGTGGACCCACTTGTTTGGAGCAAAACTAAATTGTGGAGGGGGGGGTGGGATCTATGACAGCTCCCGACTGCCTAATCTGTTGGTTAAAAATATGGCTTGGATGTCCCCATCGATCCAGATTGCTTGAACCAGTGAGGCTGATGAAATTACAAGGATACAGGCAAAGGAAACCAGTGTTGAGATTTCCCCAAATGTAAGCATTTAGTTGCACGTCCTGTGTGAAGGGATTCATACCATTACTCCATKTTATGGTGTGGATTGACTATTTATTTCTCTCCTACCTCGATGTTGGCAAGAAGCGGCGCATGAGTCTAAATGTCTATTCATTATCATCCAATGAAGTCTTTAGCACTGTATGACGTAATTGCCGTGTGTGGTAAAAATTGTTTGAACTCATATTTTTCAGGAATAAATATGTATGTATCTTGTGAAATATATGAGCTAAGAAACATTGCGACAAATGTGATTATGTTCTGTATTTATCAGGCGCTGTTTTCGCTGCACGAAGCTGGCATCTTTAGTTGAAAAACAGTTTTTTTTTATTTTGTTTTCTTTAGATTAACATTTTGTGTATTTTTATGTATGTATTTATTTTCTTTAGTTGAACATGTATTTGTGCATTTATTTATCTATTTTCTTGTAATATCAATGGATTTTTTGGAAATATTTTACTTGTAATAAATGATGTGTGGTTGAAAAGGATGATCTGTTGTTCTCTTCCCTCTGCCCCCTATTGGTAGATTAGTGTAAAAAAAAAAACCTTCACCCACAACTGTGTATCAAGTTGTTGGCTTTATAACTAAGAGTCAGACGAGCACAATGGGTTTTACAAAACGGACTGATTTGTTGCGCAGCAACGCACCTGGTGCCATTTCGTACAGAGAGATCTGCGATTACACGGGTAAGTGTGCATGTTTATAACGGTTAGCTGTGGGTTAGCCGAGAGTTTAGCTAACTAGCATGCAGTTCGCTCCTACTAGAATTTCCCCCTTTCATCTGTACTAATAGTATCAACTTTGACCTCTTCCATATGTGATTCATCTCATCCTAACACGTGTAATGTTATGGAGCATCCTTGCGCCCCGCCCAAGAGTTGACTAGTCTTCTCCCCAACACTGAAGCTACCAGACAAGGTATTACTCAGAAGTAGTAAACTAGCTTGCTGGCCAAGTGTTAGCCAATAGATGTCCCATATCTATTGACATGGGGCACACATGGGCCTAGTTGGATGTATGATCTGCAGGTTTGCTGCTCATTGAGTTGACAGATTTGACTAATACAGTCATTTGTTTGTTTAAATTTTAGGAAAGGTCATTGCKTTGGACACCTGAACCAGTTCCTCACTGCAGTACCCAATCTTCATCTTCAGTACCCTAGGTGAGCTGTAATCTCTTACTTCTTGAGCAGTTTACCGAAACCATTGGCATAGTTGATAACGTTAAAACACTGTGGCTTTCTCTTCTCTCCTCTGCACTGATCTGAGATCACAGGATAGGTGAAAGGCAGCTGTCTACCAGCTATTTACTTTCACCTGTCCAGTTAATTCAAGCGAGTGCAGATGAAGACCGTAGCCCAGATGAAGAGGGAGTCACTTTAGGCTATTGGGATGTGTTTCTATTCTGTGTCAACTAACTCTTGAGTTGGGGGCCCTGTTTCCAACCCATGTTCCCATCTTCTCGCCCTAGTCRCGTGACAGGCATGTTCTTTCACACGCTAACCATCTTGGGGCATGACATCAAGCCAGTGTTTGTGTTCGATGGGAAGCCTCCAGAGGAGAAAAGGGCTGTGTTGGTTGAGTGGCACTCTTAGAATTACAGCYGAAACCATAGCTACCTACCTCACAAAATGGCACCCTCACAAGTAGTGCAATACAGTACTTATGGTATAATTTCCCGACACATCCCATAAAATCCCTGTTTCGTTCCAGCTGGAGAAGAGCGCACAGGCTGCAGGCTAGAGCTCCCCCAGTCRTTCAGGAACAGGTAAGAGAACATTTGGAATTCAATCACTGCGCATATCAGGGGTCTATTTACTAGGAACCAAACTGAAGCCAACAGAAGCAAACATAATGGAATGGGGCTCGACCTATCTGAATTTGTCCAATAGAAACTCGTTTTCATTGCAAAATGTTTTCCGTTTAGAGTGAACGGTTGCAGTTGAAAAGTTTTTTGTGAACAGTTGATTTTATTGGATCGCATCAAGGCAATACAATCGATAAATAACAATACCCGACTTAACAACCCCTCCCATCCCCATCATACCCCTGGCGGCCCCACCAAATCCCCAACCTCGCACAACACATAATATAAAAAAACAAAAACATACAGATAACAATAAAATATATCACAGCCAAGAATGTTTTGCAACTGTGCTTCATTCTTGGTTTAAATGAATATACCCAAGATTTCCGTCTTCCTGTATTGGACTTTTGACCCGTCTCTCTGTGTCTCTGTAGTGTGTCCTCAGACATGTGAGCTCCTGAAGCTTATGGGTGTGTCCATCATCCAGGTCAGTGTGCCAATCCTCTATGTAGCATGCTAACCCTGAACACACCCAGTTGACTTGAACACACACTAACCACCGCACAATGACATGTCTCCCAGCCCCCTCTATATCACTCTCTCTCTCACTCTCTCTCTCACTCTCTCAAGGCCCTCGGGGATGGCGAGGAGCCCACCTGGTGAAACGGGGCACAGTAGACGTGGTGGCATCAGAAGACATGGGCACTGCCCTTTGGTGGCAATGTCCTGATCCGCCAGCTCATCCTTTGAGTCAATAACCATGTCTATACTGCTGTGGGCTTCTCCAATAGAAAAAAAGCTTTAGGACTGAGTGGCTTTCCAAGCACTTTGTGGCAAAGTATTTGTAAAAGAAGGCTATACAATTTACATTTAATTGATTTATTGGTTGAGTTATTGAAAATGACTGATGGCCACTTTTCTCTGTCGAATTCTTCCTCTCCTCACAGTGAAGTAATTGGATACTCTCTACCCAAGCTGCTAGACATTCTGAAGATTACACATGAAGAGGTAAGACCACCCACAGCTTTTGTAATGAATGAGTCATAGGCCTTCGTTACATGGTCCTAGACCTTCATTACATGGTCCTAGGCCTTCATTACATGGTCCTAGGCCTTCGTTACATGGTCCTAGACCTTCATTACATGGTCCTAGACCTTCATTACATGGTCCTAGGCCTTCATTACATGGTCCTAGGCCTTCATTACATGGTCCTAGGCCTTCATTACATGGTCCTAGGCCTTCATTACANTGGGCCTTCATTACATGGTCATGGGCCTTCATTACATGGTCATGGGCCTTCATTACATGGTCATAGGCCTTCATTACATGGTCATAAGCTTCATGTATATATAAGCACACTATGTCCTTTGTATTGTAAGACATACAACATCATTATTTACTTGTCTCTCAAGTATGATCTCGCAACTATTGTACTCTGAAAATGCTCCCATACTCATTAACACCCCTTCTCTTTATCCTCCTAATGTCTGTCAGTTTGTGGACTTGTGTATCTTGTTAGGCTGTGACTACTGCGATAAGATTGCAGGCCTTGGCCCCAAGAGTGCGCTGACTCTGATCCAGCAGCACCGGACTATAGAGAACGTAGTACTGAACATCAACAGAAAGGTATGTTTCCTCCCTAACCACTGCTCATATTACTACAATACAATTGACTTGGAGATTTTGGTGCCAATGCGTTTGCAGAAGTCTTTTTTATAAATCCGGATTAAACATACTATTAAACCAATAATCAATGTAATTTGTTCCCACTTCACATATGATGAACATAAATTAAATAACTATTAGTTAATATTTCACCTCAGACCTCAACTCCTATGCTATGTCCCTGTCCATGGACTGTACCTAGAATAACACTCTCTAACCCTTCCTCCTCCATAACCACCCTGTCCCACTGTTCTGGCAGTACCAGGACGCCACCCTGACCGAGCCCCCTGACCTGGACTGAGCCGGATGAGGAGGCCCTGGTTCCGGTTTCTGTGCCATGATAAACACGTCAAGTACTGTTCTGGTCCTGTATAACACCCTTTGGAATTAGACCAGGGGTCATAATGTATCAAGCGTCTCAGAGTCAGAGTACTGATCTAGGATCAGGTCCTCCCTGTCCATGTAATCTTCTTCATTGTGTTCTAAAAGCTAAAACTGAGACATTAAAAAAAACATGTGACCCCTTGGTGTGCACAACTCTAAATCATCTGGATCTTGCAGTGCATGTTTTATGTCCATGGTAGTAATCTAAAACGSTATTATTCCATATGTATGTGATATGTAGGGAGTACAGGGTACGCGGTCGAATGGCRAAATTCCGTGAGCGGAGAGGGTGGGCGACAAGGCAGCAGGACGGAGCAGACAAACCCGCATGGAAGAATTCTTCCGCGTTAAGCGGAAAAGCCAGCAGGTCACTATTTTAATGACACCTCACCTTTTTACGGTGGGAGTAGCTGCTAAACTCTATATCTCATCATAAGGCCCAGAGCTCTGTATAAAGATGGCTATATATAGAACTTCATTAGGCATTTAATCGAWGCCAAATGCTTCATATACTTATTGCTTTGGAGATCCCCAGACTGTATCAACCCTTTACATTGGTCCATTGTATCCAGAACAGCTAATGTGAACAGTATGAATTGTACAGAGATTTTCACAGTTTATAACCTCATCAGGGTAGGTATGCCTTTTTATTGATTGATCACCTTTCATGTATTTGGTTATATTGACTGTCTCTCTTCTTGATACATTTTAAGTGTTGAAAACCATGTTTTCTTCTGGGTCGTGTTCAGTAGGCTCGAAACAGGAGAAAACGCTTTGAAATAGAGTGAAGGTACTACATGAACTTGTCCAATAAGAGCACAGGTTTTCCTTCTCTGTTGCATGCATAATGATTCACTAYCGTGTGCCCTACTGAACACGACCCTGTACTGCTGAACTGGGAGTAGCCTGGTTGCCTAACTCTTCCTGCATTCAACAACGTCACATTGCCTTTTTTGGCAAGATAATATTCCAAGATAACCGGGTTGGCTAAAGCAGAAACAGACTGGAATCCAGACTAAACTGAAAGTGATGTGGCACCTAACAGACTGGATTCCAGGCTAAACTGAAAGTGACGTGGCACCTAAATCGGCCAGTGTATTTCTAGTATGTATTTAGTCATTGTGTTGTCTGAAATACCAGCCTTATCTCTCCCCTTGTAAGCCGGCTGAATCTTCCATCGCCGCCAAAGGAAAGMGAGTGAGTCCAAGTGACACTGTCCTCAGATGGTGCCTGGCGGTACTGCAAATGCATCCTGACTAACCAGGGGCGACTTCGCCGATTCTGTTACAAAACATTTCATAAACAAAAGGAATTAAATGGGGAAGGACATAACTTAATTTGTCCAATAGAAACTCTCGTTTTGCAACCGTTTGGACTAATGATTCCACCCCAGCTGTCCGACAGTGAAGAGGATGYCCTAGACTGTTACCATGGTTACTCCAGTCGTTRAATAAAATTATATTTACACTTTACCGGTTGTACATGCTGTTGGTCCTTTTGACGGTAGGAGGTGGAGATACATCCACAGGAAAGTGTTTTTTACCTGACTTTTTGTGGTGCCGGTTGGTTCTGTCGATTGTATTTTCAACGTGATGCAAAATAAGTAAACAGTAACCGAGTGTAGTCGACCGAATAACGTTTCCTCGCAATCAGCTGGAAGTGTTTGCCATTCGGTTAGGCTCGGACATATTGTGTAAGTATTTTGTCACGTGTGAATTGCACCAGTATTGAAAATGCWAACGATATAACGTTACAGACCAGCATACTGAAGGTCGGGTTGATAACACTTCACTGGATATTTTGTCTCACATTCCTACCTGAAAAAGGACCATGAAGGTCTACCTGAGCAGATCAACTGATCTATACACTTAACTTCCGAACAATTGAGCATAAACCGATTAGTGATTCGGGACAGCGACTACCTCRGGGTCATGTTCATTAGGCACCAAGCGGAAGAAAATGCACTGAAACGGGGACAGATTAACTGGGCATGTCCAGTAGGTAATTCTCATATTATTTGTTTTCCGTTTTAAACCTTGTGTGCCCTAATGAACACGGCCCTGGCCAACTCCCAGTGAACGAGTAAACAGGATGAGCAGAGGCGGGGACTCATTGGCGAGAACTGTGCAACCACTGTCTGTGGGGCCTTGCTTGTTCCTTCAGCCAAAACAGGAGACGATTGATTTATACTGAGGGAAGGCAAATGGGTGGACACCTGCTACCCTCAACAGTGCCAGATTCTAGGCAAATTACCTTATCGTGATTAACTGACAGGATCATGTCAAAGTTGAGACCAAAACTCCAAATGATGCCTTTTGGAAGAGGAGATTCTCTTAAGTCGATGTTTTTACAAAACATAGTATGATGGTAAACATTGTATTTACTATTAAACTGTTATTCATCAATGTAATGTTGTCGAATGGTCATTGCTGCCCACCAGTAGGTGTCAGTCACGCTCCGGTTAGCTGTCTAGTACACCTGTAAACCAACGAAGAAGAAATGTGTCCGTCCCACTAGACCTCTGCAAGGTGTTTGAACCACCGCTGTCGAGGCAAGACATCCCTGCCTAGCACTGGATAAACTTCTCCCATCTTTAGCAGCCCCTTTTCTCAACCATGGCGACGAGTGCGAAGCGAAAACAAGAGGAGACGCATCTTAARATGCTTCGGGAAATGACTAGCCAGCCCCCGAATAGGAAGTGCTTTGATTGCGACCAGCGCGGCCCGACTTATGCCAACATGACAGTGGGTTCCTTCGTCTGTACCACCTGTTCTGGCATCCTGTAAGTACTGTGTTGACCATTGTTATGCTTTTATGTGGGGTTGATTTTAAAGCAAGCTAAAGTCGTTCTTTATGGTGGTTTAGCTAATATTACTTATCAAGCTCCCCAACACCGCATGTACTGCTATCCAACGTTAGCTAAAGACTATTATTGGTTCGGCAGGGTCGCAAAGCCCGTACTTTGATGTAACGAGAGGTTTCAATTCACAATCTTTAAAAGTTCAACTAAAGTATTGTTTGTGCCGAAAATAGTTGTCTCAAGGTTAGTGTGTGTGTGATGGTTTCCGATAAAAGGCGTATTTGCCCAGTGTGTCAAAACAGCACGTCACTGTACCGCCGGCGAAACTCTTGCCCAACCTCGGCTCTTTCCCAATCCAAGTTTATCTATACCATAAGGGTAGTTTGGGACATCCGTTGCTCACTCCTATAGTAGTTGTATATAGTATTGCCCTAGGCAGAAATGGTCGCATTTTGTTGCTTGCCAAACACTTATAGAATACCTGAAGTGGGTCAAGTAATTCAAATGCATATGGTTTAGAGACCACAATAGGAAGGGACTACTGACAAAAGCACAACTGATGCGAAAACGGATCATCTCACTCCATATGTGAAGGTTAAGCACATTAAAACATTTTAGCTGTGAGTGTATAGTCATGTTGTGCCTGGTCATTGTAAAATTATTGACACAGAATGCATACTCACCAATTGTTCCCCTCTGCTATCGTTACCCCCCCCCACACACACACACACACTCTAGAAGAGGCCTGAATCCCCCCCACAGAGTGAAGTCCATCTCTATGACCACCTTCACACTACAGGAAATTGAATTCTTACAGAAACACACCAACGAGGTACTGACATTAATTCATGTAATGTACTATGAAATGTGTTCTTCAAACCTAGTCCTGGGGATCCGGGGTGAATGCTGACTTTTATTCCAGCCTAGCACTAACACATCGTATTCATTCAAAGGCATTGATGATTAGCTTAGTCAGATGTGTTAGTATTGAGAATGAAATCCTGCTGTCCTTGTGGGTCCCCAGGACCAGTATTGAAGAACAGTGGATTATTGTCTTTGTGCATGTCTGCCTCCTCATGTCTGCCATCTTGAGTTTTTCTGTCTCAAGGGAGTTTATTGGCATTTCTCTTTGTCCTTTCTCTCCCCCTTCCCCGCACACTTTCTATCTAGGTTTGTAAATACATCTGGTTGGGGCTGTACGATGACAAGACATTAGTTGTTCCAGACTTCCGCGAACCACAGAAAGTAAAAGAATTCCTCCAGGAAAAATATGAGAAGAAAAGATGGTGAGGAGCTTCACTCTTTTGCTTTCTATCGAGTTAACGGAATGTCTCAAAGTAGAGATCCTCCAGTTTCTATTGTGATATATTCAGGGGTGAAATTGGAGGRAAAATCACTCTCTGGAGAACTGCCAATGTAAAATCCTATGAATTCATGAACAACAACCCAGTTTTACATGTAAAAATTCTTACACCTTTGGAACTCAGTCCCAGCAATTCCCTGGATGTATTTTTCTTTATGCTTGTGTGCACACAGGTACGTCCCTCCAGACCAGGCGAGGACAGTAGCCATGGCCCAGGCCTCCAAGTCGGCCTCCTCAGCCAGCACCCCGGAGGTCCAGCCCCTGAAAACCCTGCAGCTCAACAAGACCCCCCCAACACGTCAGGTATTGCTTCTACCTGCTTTCTTAACATATTMTTWAAAAAMAAAWWWTATTTAACCTTTATTTAACCAGGTTGTRAATGAGAACTTGTTCTCAACTTTCCTATTGCAACCTGGCCAAGATAAAGCAAAGCAGTTCGACACATACAACAACACAGAGTTACACATGGAGTAAAACAAACATACAGTCAATAATACAGTAGAAAAATAAGTCTATATACAATGTGAGCAAATGAGGTGAGGTAAAGGTGAAAAAAAGGCCATGGTGGCGAAGTAAATACAATATAGCAAGTAAAACACTGGAATGGTAGATTTGCAGTGGAAGAATGTGCAAAGTAGAAATAGAAATAATGGGGTGCAAAGGAGCAAAAATAAATAAATACAGTAGGGGAAGAGGTAGTTGTTTGGGCTAAATTATAGATGGGCTATGTACAGGTGCAGTAATCTGTGAGCTGCTCTGACAGCTCGTGCTTAAAGCTAGGGAGGGAGATAAGTGTTTCCAGTTTCAGAGATTTTTGTAGTTTGTTCCAGTCATTGGTAGCAGAGAACTGGAAGGAAAGGCGGGCAAAGGAGGAATTGGCTTTGGGGGTGACCAGAAAGATATACCTGCTAGAGCGCGTGCTACAGGTGGGTGCTGCTATGGTGACCAGTGAGCTGAGATAAGGTGGGGCTTTACCTAGCAGAGACTTGTAGATAAACTGTAGACAGTGGGTTTGGCGAAGAGTATGAAGCGAGGGCCAACCAACGAGAGCATACAGGTCGCAATGGTGGGTAGTATATGGGGCGTTGGTGACAAAAACGGATGGCACTGTGATAGACTGCATCCAATTTATTGAGTAGGGTATTGGAGGCTATTTTGTAAATGACATCGCCGAAGTCGAGGATCGGTAGGATGGTCAGTTTTACGAGGGTATGTTTGGCAGCATGAGTGAAGGATGCTTTGTTGCGAAATAGGAAGCCAATTCTAGATTTAACGTTGGATTGGAGATGTTTGATGTGAGTCTGGAAGGAGAGTTTACAGTCTAACCAGACACCTAGGTATTTGTAGTTGTCCACATATTCTAAGTCAGGACCGTCCAGATTAGTGATGCTGGACGTTCGGGCAGGTGCAGGCAGCGATCGGTTGAAGAGCATGCATTTAGTTTTACTTGTATTTAAGAGCAGTTGGAGGCCACGGAAGGAGAGTTGTATGGCATTGAAGCTCGTCTGGAGGATTGTTAACACAGTATCCAAAGAAGAGCCAGAAGTATATAGAATGGTGTCGTCTGCGTAGAGGTGGATCAGAGATTCACCAGCAGCAAGAGCGACATCATTGATGTATACAGAGAAGAGAGTCGGCCYAAGAATTGAACCCTGTGGTACCCCCATAGAGACTGCCAGAGGCCCGGACAACAGGCCCTCCGATTTGACACACTGAACTCTATCAGAGAAGTAGTTGGTGAACCAGGCGAGGCAATCATTTGAGAAACCAACGCTATCGAGTCTGCCGATGAGGATGTGGTGATTGACAGAGTCGAAAGCCTTGGCCAGGTCAATGAATACGGTTGCACAGTATTGTTTCTTATCGATGGCGGTTAAGATATCGTTTAGGACCTTGAGCGTGGCTGAGGTGCACCCATGACCAGCTCTGAAATATGGCATAATAAATTTCAGGCTGATGTGCTTTTGAGTCATTTCCAAACAAATTATGAAATACATTTTAGGCTGATGCCCTTTTAGCCATTTCATAACTTGGTCTAGTCATATAAGTCAATGGGTGCAACCCAAAATGTCCCCAGTTATTTTAATTTGAAACATGTCATCATTGAGTAGACGGTTGCCATGGCGCCCTAGCAGCAGCCTAAGCAGAGAGCGCCTGTACATTTTGTAAATATTTTTGAAATTTGTATGGTATTTTTACCTACAATCTTTTTGTTTTAAGAATGAACAATTAATATAGCTAATATAATCAGAATCCACCACAACGTTAAGACTGAAGCTGACTGAAGCTGTTTGAATAGCTAGCTAATGTTAGCTGGCTAGCTGTTTTGATACGAATGCCAGCTAGTGTCTGGAGGGTGAGGATGGAGAGAAGCCGAAAGCAAGACTGCAAGACTGCAGAGGTGTGCAGTGATGAGGCTCGTAGAGAGGACGTAGTTACAAGGCTGCTATTTAATTATTATTGAAATGTGGTGTGCTTTCTGGTGCCACGTGACTGCCATAGCATCATCCAAGTGGGCGCTTAATTTTGGTACCTAGCTACCTACCTTCTACGGAGTCCATGGACTACAGTGGCTTAGCTCAGACTTCATCTGACTGAGTTCTACTACGGAAAAGCCAGAGACAGTGAGACACCTTGAAGACGTCACACTTCCTGCCTGCCTCTGGACTGTCTCTCCCTGCTTGACCACCTCCCTCAGATGCCCACTTAAGCCATGAACTTTCTAATGACTGTCCATCTCATAACGTTGTGATGTTGTTTTTCTAAATTACCTATCTTTTTTTTGTGTTTTGAAGTGCAGGCACTTTAAGATTCTTTGAAAAGCACTATATACGTTGATAAATTGTTATTAATTATTCCTCATGGTCTCTCTCTCCCTCCGCCAGTCCCCGATGGTGGTTCGCTCCCTGGCCCATCCCATAGTTCAGGAGAAGAAGATTGACCTCCTTACGGACCTGGGTGGAGACATCTTTGCCGCTCTGCCCTCTCAGGCTGCCAGCAACGCCAATTTTGCCAACTTTGCGAATTTCCCCAGCCAATCAGGTAATGAGCCAATCAGGTTTCCCTAGCCAACCAGGTTCCCAAGACAATCTAGTAATGAGTACGAGTGGCCTTCACTTAAACTCCCAGGGGCAAATCCTAACYKCCATTTAGGTTGTATTTTCACTTAGTTATGCGTGGATGTTAATGGGAGACTAAGTGAAAATTGTATTTAAAGCAGCAATCAGCAGTGGAAACAATAACAGACTGTTGTTTTGTTATAAAGGTGATGGATAGGGCTGGAGAAATGTAACCACTCTCAAATTCATAGACCACTATGGATGGACTGACCATCCATGATATCAAAAWGGATAGTTTTAACCATGTTTAGAGGCTTTTTAGTGTTTGTTTACATTTACTTTGTTTACAAACAATGGAGTAAAACAAGCTTATATTTTGGGTTCTGACAWGGTACCGCTGTTGAACTAAGCTCATGAGACATTTATAAGTTATATTCTTCAAGAATCAATGGGTACATTTTAATTCATTCATTAGTCMAAAAAKGTATGTAGCAACTGCAGATTGACCCTTTTTAAGTTGGATTTAGACGTCGCCCAACATTGAGTAGATTTGAATGATTTGTCTTCAAGGAGTCAAAATGAAATAAATCTCGAGTTCAATGCAAATGAGGAGTTATGAAGAGGAGTAAAACTGCTAATGTGCCTAAGCAGGTACACAAGTCATTATAATGTTGTTTGTGTGTTAAATCATTGTCATTTGCTGCTCCTCCCATTGTCAGGGTTTTACCGTCACGCCATTCCTCATTCCTCACATTGGCAGGGTTTTGTGTTTCCTCCTCTGTGGTTTGCAGTGACTCAGGTTAACTCAAACGCCGACTTTGCCAACTTTGAGGGGTTTGGCAACTCTGGAGTACCTTCACATTTCAGGACCTCATCCCCCTCTCAGTCATTTGCGTCAGGTACCGCCGGGTCCCATTCTCATACATACCCTCTCATTTACATGATTTAATTGCCGCAGTGAATTATTGTAATGTTTGTTTGTGTCAATTAATCCCTTAAGGGATGGGTTGCCTATTGGCGGTTTGACACGAAAATGAAATGTCATTTCATTCATTATCTCTGTTCCAAGCCCAATAGGGGAACAGGTTAGCTTGTTTTTATCATACCATGTGTGCCTCTTTCTTTAGTGTTTGTGTCCATGTCCTTTCTCCTGTTTGTGAATGTGTGTATATTGACCCCTGTGTATGTCTCTCTCGCTCTCTGTAGGGCGAGGTGTCCCAGTGCCGTCAGTGGCTGGTGCTGTACCGGCCCAATCCCAGCTGGGCACGTCGGCAGAGGACCGCTACGCTGCTCTGGCTGAGCTGGACAACGAGTTGAGCTCCTCTGCCCCCACAGGGAGTAGTGTCCAGGGGTGAGACACAGACACCACTCCAAAATGTGGCACTAAAAACACATTTTTAGCCTTTGCATCTCCTTAAATAAAAAAATTAAAATGGTGGTTCAATGAGCTAAGAAATGTATTCATGTTCTGTATTTAAGTGAATCTAGGAATATGTTTGGAGCTGTGTTGGGAACCTCGCCTGCCCAGACTCAGCCAGTCTTGCCCAACATACATGTGCAGCAAGGCTTTGGAGGTGAGTGGATTGTTACACCTACAGTATTTTCTAAAATGGTTGACTCTCAAACATAATGAAAGCATAATGTAATTTCCTGTTGTTTCAGCCGTCTCGTCCAATAACCCATTTGTTGCTGCTGCCCCGGATATGGCCACCAACCCCTTCCAGACCAATGGTATAGCACCGGCCGCAGGTGTGTTTGTGTGAGCACATGAAAGTGCATACATACATACATATCAAGCGTGTGTTTGGGACTCAGCCAGTTGTCTCTCTTTGTCTGAAATAGTGTTTTGAAATCAGTAGATCCTGTACATTGAAAGGTTAGTTTGTGTTTGCCACTGTGTTCATGTTACTCACTCCGCCCCTTCCCATCTCTCTGTGTATCCTAGCCTCGTTTGGCACAGGCTCTATGAGTATGCCTGCTGGCTTTGGGAATGCCTCCTCTTACTGCCTCCCAACCAGTTTTAGTGGGACCTTCCAGCAGCCCTTCCCTGGCCAGGTCCCCTGCCCTTACCCCCAGCCGGGGGCCTACCAACCCCAACAACCCAATTGTAAGTAGTGTAGTTTCAATCACAATATAGTTTGGCCATAACATTAAAGCTGTCATTTCCAAAACAATTKTTGTGCTGTGACTTTTCTTGTGACCCTACACTATAAACAAATATCATGTTTCTGGCTAGTATCCACTCTGCAACTAAATAGCCATCATTCCACTATTTGGGAACCTAATTGGTAAAGAGACCATTAAGCCTTAATCAGTTTTTTTCTCTGCATTGACAGGTCCTGGTGGATATACAGTCTATGGACAGACCAAGCCCTCCATGACCCCCTTTGGGCAGCCCATGGCTGGTCCTGGGATGACCAATAACCCATTTATGGGGAGTATTTAATAGTGTGTATGTTTCCAGATCATGTCGAAGAATGTTTTGTGGTCTTTGATTTGTAATACAAGTGTGAAACACTTTGTGCCTGACTTTGACCAACAAAATGCAAGTCCGAACACATACAATTTACTTACACACATTCAACTTCTGCATGGGTCCAATTTAAAAACGCATCTATGCGCCCTCTCTCTCTCTGCTAACTTCATGGATGAATGTTTGGAAGTCATGCTGATGGTCATGTATTTTACAATATTGATTAACCCTTTGTCTCCAACCAGGCGGGAGCCCCGGCAGGATCCTACCCCTCTGGAAGCTCCAACACCAACCC
The DNA here is from genome assembly GCF_002910315.2 of Salvelinus sp. IW2-2015. NCBI lineage: Eukaryota > Metazoa > Chordata > Actinopteri > Salmoniformes > Salmonidae > Salvelinus > Salvelinus sp. IW2-2015. The sequence continues at coordinate 36,045,909 of NC_036859.1, forward strand.
CTTCCTGTAGCGCGCCTCCCTCCCCGTCGTCACCACCAGAGGGCAGCATGCAGCACCTATTCAATGTACCGGCTCAGTCACAGCTTGTGATGTGACAGTACATTTCTGAAACTCTGAATTCAAGATTTTCTTAACTATGTTTACGACACTATGAAGGACTATGGGATCGGGGACTGCCCTGGAACTATGCCCTGGGACTTATACGTTCTTTATACATATATTTTGTAGTTTATTATGTTTGACAGTTATTGTGCATGTCGGCATTTGTAATCACGTTTAAAATACATGTTATGTATAATTAGGACTTGACGTGAGCGGACGACATTGTGCTGACGCCACTACAATGTTTCTACCAGTGGGTTTATATGATAACTAACATGGTTGTATACAACAAGTCTAGGAGGGAACTGAGGTGACAAAGATTTTCTCATCGGGAAACGATGACGATTAGATGTTGGTGAAGAATCAGGCTGGTGAACGAGGTAGCACCGATGGTCATATTCACTATCATTTAATGAATTCTGTGTTAAAGAAACAATCTATTGTGTAGTGGTTTCAATTGGCATGACGCCTCTGCCTGCAGTTATGGTGTTCGGGAAAGGGAYTTTTATTTGGTGCATGATTAATACCACTATTACTTGGGGTGCAACCTGGGGTGCGTTCAGCAGAGTACAAGATTGTGGAGCAGGACCCCCCCAAAAATCCTAGATTTGACCTAAACAAAGAAATTAAGAAAGTTAAAGCTCATTTACTGCATTTATACAATTTATAAACTCTAAAATGCTATTTGAAGAACAGCAAAAACAAGCTTAAATGACCCCTGCCATTATCACAGTGGTTGCTGTAGCTTCATTCACCTCAGTCGGCCTACAAACAYAGCCTATTAGCTATACGATTAGCCGCTACACATTAACTCACATTAACTCAGCACCGGGATTACAAACTAGAAATTAATACGTACAGAGGGATCTGTTAACAGAAAAAGGGTTTTTAGTAACAAAAGATAAACAAGAAAAATTTTGCTTTACATACATTTTCTTGTTGCAGTTTTAAAGCTAATTTCCTGCAATTGTACACATTTTGCCATGACTCATGCCATGTTAATAGGACACGTGCCCAGTTGGTAATTCAACCATGATTACTACAAGTTTAGATAGCTGGCTAGACTAACGAGACCCATTTACCAATCCCCCCAAAAATGTGTGAGTGACATGAGGACAACTGCTGATGCACAACCAAGTTTTTAAATTGCACCTTGTGTATTTTACTATTCTACCTAGCAACAGTAAGTGGAGACCCCGAGTCGGTTCGTACATTTTTTTTTTTTAAATAAATGTTTTATTTTTTTAATTGTAAAGAATGACCGAGGTCCGGACCATTATACCTCAGTGTCCGGACCTCGGTGTCTTCATATGTAGCTACGGCCCTGCGCAGGTGTGTAAAAACACATGACAAGTTTGTATTTATTTGGAGAGATGGTTAACTTGTCACCCCAATCACTTTTAATTAATGGAATTGTGTTACTCGCGTTACAGTAATACGTAAGTCAATGTGTACATATATAAATATGTATAAATATATTAAAGATTTTTAACTGCAGTTTGCGCTTGATTCTCATTTAGAATTTGAGGTTAAAATCTACAGTGAACAAAAATATAAWCGCAACATGTAAAGTGTTGGTCCAATGTTTCATGAGCTGAAATAAAAGATCCCAGTAGTGTTCCATATGCACAAAAAGCTTATTTCTCTAAAATGTTGTACACAAATTTGTTCACATCCCTGTTAGTGAGCATTTCTCCTTTGCCAAGATAATCTATCCACCTGACAGGTGTGGCATATCAAGAAGCTGATTAAACAGCATGATCATTACACAAGTGCAACTTGTGCTGGGGTCAAAAGGACACTATAATATAACTTTTTGTCACACAACGCCACAGATGTCTCTAGTTTTAAGGGAGTGCAGTTGGCATGCAGACTGCAGGAATGTCCACCAGAGCTGTTGCCAGATAATTGAATGTTCCTTTCTCTACCATAAGCTGCCTCAAATGTCATTTTAGAGAATTTGGCAGTATGTAGAACCGGCCTCATAACCACAGACCACGTGTATGGTGTCGTGTTGGCGAGCGGTTTGCTGATGTCAACATTGTGAACAGAGTGCCCCATGGTGGGGTTATGGTATGGGCAGGCATAAACTATGGACAACGAGCACAATGCATTTGCATGAGATCCTGAGGCCCATTGTCATGCCTTTCATCCGCCGCCATCACCTCATGTTTCGGGATGATAATGCACGGTCCCATGTCGCAAGGATCTGTACACAATTCCTGGAAGCTGAAAATGTCCCTGTTCTTCCATGGCCTGCAAACTCACCAGACATGTCACCCATTGAGCATGTTTGGGATGCTCTAGAGTCTAGATCGACGTGTACGACAGTGTTCAGGTTCCTGCCAATATTCAACAACTTTGCACAGCCATTGACGAGGAGTGGGACAACATTACACAGGACACAATCAACAGCCTGATCAACTCTATGATGGTCACAACAAATACTGACTGGTTTTCTGATCCATGCCCCTACCTTTTTTTCTCTGTATTTTCAGTCATATGAAATCCAAAGATTGGGGCCTAATGAATTTATTTCAATTGACTGATTTCATTATATGATCTGTAACTCAGTAAAATTGTATTCACTATAGCTCTTTATGATGAAATGTTTTCATTGACTCAAGTACCAGGAAAACTTAGCTTTTCATTTATACACAGCTGCAAAAGTGACTTCAAAACCAAGAAGATGTTGTAAATTTTTGCATTTGTTACATTGTAGCATGTTGCGGCAGGAAGGAATATTGCAGCAGGAGGGGTTTCGTTACATTCTAGCACGGTGGAAATGAATTTAACGAACCATTTCGTTGCCATGGCAACCCAAACCAAGCGTCCAAAATGTCGACTTTGCTGGGGAAAAGTTTATTTGAAGTCAGTGGTCAAGGACCTGCACCCAATAAAGACTTCTTCCAATTTTCTGTTACCAAGACAGAGGTAAATCTTTTCGTGTTATGTCCTCTCTAAAATGTAAAGTATTTAGAACATTTTTTCTTAGACATTTCTTAGCTAGCCATTTACTGCCTTGCCCTTTCATTCTCTAACGCTACAGTAATCTTTCAATCTTAGTTTAGCTAACGCGTTAGCTAGCTATAATAACGTACATGTCAGTAACGTTAACGTTAGACACATAGCAATATAATCTAGTAGTAGCTTGCTCGGCTAACTAACAAATAAGGCTATGCCAGAAAGCTTGCAACTAATAGTTAAAAGTAAATAGCACTCGTAACAAATAGTCAGCAAAGCAATTTATCTAGCTAAATTGTTCTAAGTAAATACTGTAATACCACTTGCTCTGCAATACTCATATTTTCAGGTTATTTGGAGATGGTGGAAGATTTCTTTGAGAAGAGATGGTAGGAACACAAAGCCAGGAGAACTGAGGGAGTCTCACAGTGACTACTTGGATAACAGCCTGCTTCAGAGTAAGGTGCCCAGTGTAGCCCTCAGCCCACCTGCTCAACTTACAGCCCAACAGCTCACTAATAGCAATATAGATAATAGCGTAAATGCCCAAAATAACCCTATGCCCTCGAATGAAGCGAATTACCTTGCTAAAAATGACTGCTTTGATTGTAACCCAATCAACCCCTAATTAAATGATACTATTCCAGGCGGCTAGTCGGCAGTTCCCACATGATTTAGGTTCACAGGTGTGTCAGAAGGGTAGTTCCCAGGAGGGCAGAGGTTGTAGAGGCAATGGCCTAGACCAGGGCTCTCCAACCCTGTTCCTGGAGAGCTACCCTTCTGTAGGTTCTCACTCCAACCCAGACACTGGAGAGCTACTGTCCTGTAGGTTAACTCCAACCCTGTTCCTGGAGAGCTACCCTTCTGTAGGTTTTAACTCCAACCCTGTTCCTGGAGAGCTACTGTCCTGTAGGTTTACACTCCTGAAAATGTACAGGAAGGTAACTCTCCAGGAACAGGATTGGAGACCCTTGGTGTAGAGATTGTGTCCATTCACGGGTGTTGCGTTTTTTTAAGCATCTTTTACTAGAAAGACTTGAAATCGCCTAGTTGCTAGGTCAGAGAGATGGGGAGAATCTCAAAACCCATTGGAGATGGTCAGAGGGGAGGGAGCTCTGACTTTCTCATCCAATGGGGTTTGAGAAGGAGAGGGGACGTGAGGAGTCAAGGAAATGCAATTGAGATTCTCCCATGGTCTACTGCCCTTGTAACGGACTTTGGCTAGGTTGGGCACAGCACACAAAAAAGTTAAGCAACGTCCCCATTGGTGGGCATGAGGCTAAGTGACTCTGTTGACAGGTGCTGTCTGTGTGATCAAGTAGAGCTTGCTGAGGGGAGGACGGCTCATAATAATGGCTGGAATGGAGTCAGTGGAATGGTATCAAACACATCAACGACGTGGTTTCCATGTGGTTGATACCATTTCGTTGACTCCATTCCAGCCATTATTATGAGCCGTCCTCCCCTCAGCAGCCTCCACTGGTGTGATGGTTTCCTAGGTCAGGTGAGTGTGGTGTTTGGCCCACGGATCCTTCAGTACAGCCAGGCACTATGTCAGGGCCACTATGACTACCTGGAGCGTCTGCCCGACCCCCTGCTTCTCCACATCCTGACCCATCTGGAACTGGAGGACGTGGCACGGCTTGGACACACCTCACACAGGTTCAGGAAGGTGAATAGACCCACTCTGTCTGTGTGAGACTCGGTGCATGCATGTACTGTAGACAGTATTACTGCCTATTTATTTTTATTTTTTTACCTTCATTTAACTAGGTAAGTCAGTTAAGAACAAATTCTTATTTACAATGACGGCATACCCCGGGCAAACCCTCCTCTAATAGTGACGACGCTGGGCCAATTGTGCGCCCCCCTATGCGACCCCCGATCACGGTCGGTTATGATACAACCCGGAGTCAAACCCTGTGATGTAGACTGTTTACTGCCTTTGATGTAGACTGTATGTGAATCCTTATGTAACTACATGGACATATCTGACTGTAGTTATGTGTTTTCCATATTCATATTTCCATATTCTGTTGGTTTATTTTCTGTAGTGAATCTGTTGTTTTTGTTTGTGGTTTAAACCTCTGGTGAGTTAACTGACTGAATGATTGACCGCAAACTCTGGTCTAGGTCCCTAACCACTGTTCCCTGTGTGTCTGTCAGCTGTGTCGTTCGGAGGAGTTCTGGGAGCAAGCGGTGCGCGGTCACTGCGGCACCGTGTCGGCCGAGGTGGAGGCCCTGGCCCTGGAGCTGGGCTGGAAGAGCGTCTTCTTCACCAGCAAGCTGCAGCTGCAGAAACAGATCAGCCGCAGGAGGAAGAGGAGCCAGAAGCTACTCTGTACAGACCCGGAGCGCTATGATGTGGACACAATGGTGGAGCGCAGTGAGGACCCAGAGAGCCGTGCTGCAGATATAGAGCCAGGTTCTGATTCGGACCCTGGGCCGGAGCAGCTCTGTACAGACATGCAGCTCTGTGGGGTGATTGCGGGCCAGGGTCGTGGTGTGGCACAGGGGGACTGGAGCTCTGATTCAGGGAGCTCACTGAAATGACGTCTGTTTTATCTTTACACTCTAAATAGGATCCTTGAGGTTTTCATGCAGAGGAATAGAGGACGGCTTGATCTCGGGTGGAGACAGTACAAGTCGTTTTTGATACAAATATGATGACTGTTGAATGTTTGTTGAATTCATATTAGTTATGCTTCTTGTCTGTCAGTCGCTGTGTTGTGTTGGAAGACAGTTTGTCTCATAGACTGTTGCCTGGCAGCAAAGGATGTTGGGGCAATGGCTGGAGATGTTAATATGCATTTTTACCTGCTGTTGCGTTGTGTTGTACATGTGCCATAATCTTTTTCCTTATACATTTTTGCACGAGCAGGACAATACCATTCAGTGGAAGATTCAGGGAGGCCACGTTTGGTAAAAATAAAAGGATTAAAACCTGCCAGCTGTGTTCTCATAACAATTTTCTTCCTATTTGATATTGTTTTGTAAATATATGTTATGTATTTTTACAATGTTTAAAATATAATAATATTTTAAACATGCTCATGACTTAAACCTACAGTATATTCTATATTAAATCCTTATCTCAGCTAAATAACTTGAGGACCAAAGGGTTCAATCATTTTAACATCCTTCTAGTTAATAATAGGGAAAGTGTTCAGTCTGATCTCCACTCATGGACCTTCACAGTCACTAGCGACACACCCTCCTGGTGCAGGTCAGATGTTCATACACACACACACTCAGCACAGCACACACACCTAGGAGCACAATAAATTGCTCCACCTACTGTTAAATATAGAATTTTGCTATGCTGAGAGGCAGGTGTTAACTCTCAGAACAGTATTCCACTAAACCCACAGATTAGGAGGCAGTCGATAAAGAATCTGTAACTAAATGCATGGCGGTGGTGACACGTGACAGAAAATACAAGGCAAAGATATAGAAGGTCACAGTTACCTGAAGCAAAGGGCTAAACCACAGTAGAGACACCCATACTGTAGATGTTGGCACCAATAACTTGGTTTTGTGAATTCTTGGTTTGGCAAGTTCCACATTTAGTTTTCACCCCTGTGACCTGCCAGAATCAGCAGAAGCGATGTCCAATGACTCCAACTATGATGTGACAGTGGAACAGAATACAGGTAAGATTTGGCCATTTTTTTCTGCTGTTTTTCCTCCCTGTAATTTTTCTTTCGTCTCAACCTATGAGTTTGCTCTATCTTGGGTTTACAGTCATTGTATTGTCATTGACGTCCTATGTGGTTGATCAAAGTATCAAAATAATCTCACTCATGCCTTTATGTGGTTTAACTTCACATGATATTTCTCAGGGTTTCTGTGTCTTTCCTCTACTCAGGCCTTTTAAATGCTACCATATCTGGGGATGACGTAGGGCTGCTGGACACAGTGAAAGTGTGTGTCCACGGGGGCATCTTCCTGACCACCTTCTTCTTTACCTACCTCATTGTGGTGACAGTGTTCCACACAGCCGAGCTGCGCCGCAATGTCCGCTTCGTTCTGCTGTGCCAGCACTGTGCCTGTGTGACCAGCTTCAACGCCGTGTGCACCGTCCTGCACGGCCGCCGCGCCCTCCGCGTGCCCATCAACCGCCTGACCTGCTGGGTCCTTTTTGACTTCCAGGTGGCTCTAGGCCGTGGCATGGGCATCACCCTCACCCTCATGGCCCTCAACACCTGTCTGTCCATCCTGCGGCCGCTCCACTACCCAACGCTAGTGCGTCGCATTCGGTCTTCCGTCATGGTGCTGGCTTGGTTCGTGGCCCTGCTCAACCCGGTTCTGTTCACTGTCCTGGCCTGCGCCCAGTCCTCTTGGGCCTATGTGGTGGAGCTGGACCCCGTGTGCTCCACCACGCTGGAGAGTCCCGCGTCTCGGTTCAGCAGCCTGGCGCTGGTGGTGTTATTGGTACGTGCTCATCTACATGGAGGGCTGCCGGGCAGGGCATTTCTCCCGCTCCAACAGCAGCGGGTGCCGCACCATCCTGATCCACATGCTACAGATKATCCTGTACCTGCTCCCTCTGGTGCCCATCATCACCAGATGGAAGCACAATATTGCCACCACAGTGACCAACTTTGTGGTGTTCCTAGTGGGGCAGGCACTCAGCCCTGTGGTGTACGGCCTGTTGCCGAGAGCTCCGGGAGCAGCTTCCCCGCTTCCTCCCCTGCTGGACAAAAGTTTTCCAGACCTGCAGCGGCACCACAGAACCGCTCTAGTACAGAGACCCCCACTCAGCAACGATCTCCAGAACCGCTCTAGTACAGAGACCCCCACTCAGCAACGATCCCAAAACCGCTCTATACAGAGACCCCCACTCAGCAACGATCTCCAGAACCGCTCTAGTACAGAGACCACATCTGCAACGATCTCCAGAACCGCTCTAGTACAGAGACCCCACTCTGCAACGATCTCCAGAACGCTCTAGTACAGAGACCCCACTCTGCAACGATCTCCAGAACGCTCTAGTACAGAGACCCCCACTCAGCAACGATCTCCAGACCGCTCTAGTACAGAGACCCCACTCAGCAACGATCTCCAGCAGCTCTAGTACAGAGACCCCCACTCAGACGATCTCCAGAACCGCTCTAGTACAGAGACCCCACTCAGCAACGATCTCAGAGCTCTAGTACAGAGACCCCCACTCAGCAACGATCTCCAGAACCGCTCTAGGTACAGAGACCCCACTCGCACTGGAACTGAATGATCTCCAGAACCGCTCTAGTACAAGACCCCCTCTGCACTGGAACTACAAGATCCAGAACGCTCTAGACAGAGCCCACTCTGCACTGGACTACAAGATCTCAGAACCGCTCTAGTACAGAGACCCCACTGCACTGGAACTACAATGATCTCAGAACCGCTCTAGTACAGAGACCCCAGCACTGGAACTACATATCTCCAGAACGCTCTAGTACCAAGACCCCACTCTGACGGAACTACAATGATCTCCAGAACCGCTCTAGTACCAAGACCCCCATCTGCACTGGAACTACAATGATCTCCAGAACCGCTTATAAAAGACCCCCACTCGCAATACAATGATCCAGAACCGCTCTAGTACAAGACCCCACTCTGCACTGGAACTACAATGATCTCAGAACGCTCTAGTACAGACCCCACTCGCACTGGAACTACAATGATCTCAGAACCGCTAGTACCAAGACCCCATGCATGGAACTACAATCTCCAGAACCGCTCTAGTACAGAGACCCACTCTGCACTGGAACTACAATGACCCAGAACCGCTCTAGTACAGAGACCCCACTCTGCAAACGATCTCCAGAACCGCTCTAGTACAGAGACCCCCACTCTGCAACGATCTCCAGAACCGCTCTAGTACAGAGACCCCCACTCTTGCACGATCTCCAGAACCGCTCTAGTACAAGAACCCCCACTCAGCAACGATCTCCAGAACCGCTCTAGTACCAAGACCCCCACTCAGACTGGAACTACAATGATCTCCAACCGCTCTAGTACCAAGACCCCCACTCAGCACTGGACTCAAGTGATCCTCCAGAACCGCTCTAGTACAGAGACCCCCACTCTGCAATGATCTCCAGAACCGCTCTAGTACAGAGACCCCCACTCTGCAATGATCTCCAGAACCGCTCTAGTACAGGGACTGTAACCAGCGCAAAGACCACACTCAGCATTGGAACCTGTGCTACAATAAAGACTAAAGCCAGTATGGAGTCTGCTTCAAGTGAAGGACCTGGAATAAACCTAGAGAACACAGCAAATACAGAAACCACAGTGTGCACATGGACCAATATAGAGAATGAAGCCAGTGACGTAACTGAAACCAGTGGACTGACTGAAAATAGTATAGAGACTGAAGCCAGTGACGTAACTGAAACCAGTGGACTGACTGAAAATAGTATAGAGACTGAAGCCAGTGACGTAACTGAAACTGACTGAAACTAGTATAGAGACTGAAGCCAGTGGACTGACTGAAACTAGTATAGAGACAAGTGAAGTGCAATCGTATGAGGACATTGTATGATGATTACTGAACCCGCTGTAGACAGTGGTGGCGATTGAACATGTAGAATCGTCGGGAAAAGAACAGATCAAATGTAAAACACTTCTTGGTTATTGTTTGGTTTTCACATTGTATTTGGTATTGCGTGTTGTCTGATTTAGACCTGGGTTCATGTCACGTTCCTGACCTGTTTTCTGTTAGTTTTGTATGTGTTAGTTGGTCAGGACGTGAGTTTGGGTGGGCAGTCTATGTTTTCTGTTTCTATGTTGGTTTGGGTACCTAATATGGTTCTCAATTAGAGGCAGGTGGTTTTCATCTCCTCTGATTGAGARTCATATTAAGGTAGGTAGTTTCACAGTGTTTGTTTGTGGGTGGTTGTCTCCTGTGTCTGTGTCTATGTTGCACCATACGGGACTGTTTCGTTCGTTCGTCGTTTTGTGTAGTCATTTTCCTGTTCGTTCATTCTGCGTTACATGTAAGTCCTTACGTTCAGGTTTGTCTACTCCGTTTGTTGTTTTGTTTAGTTTTAAGTGAAGTTCGTGTTTTCGTCTTTACTTTAATAAATAATATGTCAAATCACAAGTCTGCATTTTGGTTCGATCCCTGCTACTCCTCTTCGTATGAAGAGGAGGAGGAACGCCGTTACAGTTCAACTATATCCGTATTCAAGTATTTGTTATTTAAATACTCGTTTTATGACCACTTTCCAATATTCCACWTCTCTTTGTCAAAAGAACCGGTGGAAATGGATAGTAGCGTTACATGTAGAATAAGTAACAATACTGAGCACTTTAAGATGTTGATTGATGATATTTCATAATATTGCACCACTACTTTCCCTTAGACCTCTCCAAAAATCCTCACAATTTTTTTTTTTTTTATTATATAAAAGTTTCCCACTTTTACAAAAAGTATGAGAACAGATTTAGCCATCTACTTCGGATATCACAAAAGATTTACTAGAAAATTCCAAGAATCTTCAAACAATATAAAGTAAACTTGGAAAATCAGCAATCAACTGTTGAACAGGAAAAAGGCTTCTATGGCTCTCACGCCTCAATTTAATGTTGGAAGACCTGTAGTGATCCTATATATATTTTTATTGAACCTTTATTTAACTCGGCGAGTCAGTTAAGAACAAATTCTTATTTACAATGACGGCCTTGGAAAAGTGGGTTAACTGCCTTGTTCAGGGGCAGAATGACAGAGTTGATGTAGCAACCTTTTGGTTACGGGCCCAATGCTTTAACCACTAGGCTACCTGCCGCCCCTATAATCCTATAGTGATCCTGTAGTGATCCTATAATCCTATAGTGATCCTGTAGTGATCCTACAGTGATCCTATAGTGATCCTACAGTGATCCTATAGTGATCCTGTAGTGATCCTATAATCCTATAGTGATCCTACAGTGATCCTATAGTGATCCTGTAGTGATCCTATAATCCTATAGTGATCCTACAGTGATCCTATAGTAATCCTACAGTGATTCTACAGTGATCCTATAGTGATCCTACAGTGATTCTACAGTGATCCTGTAGTGATCCTATAATCCTACAGTGATCCTATAGTGATCCTACATTGATCCTATAGTGATCCTTAAGCTATTTTAGTTGTGTTTAATACATTTTTTTGTGATTGTGTGTTCCTCGCTGTTAAAGGGATACTTCAGAATTTTAGCAATGAAGCCCTTTATCTACTTCCCCCGAGTCAGATGAACCCAGTGGATCAGTGGAGGCTGTTGAGGGGAGGACGGTTCATAATAATGACTGGAACGGAGCCAATGGAATGGCATCAAACCATGTGTTTGATGTATTTGATACCGTTCCACCAGTTCTGCTCCAGCCATTACCACGAGCCCGTCCTCCCCAATTAAAGTGCCACCAACCTCCTGTGCAGTGATTACTATTTTTTATGTCTCTGCATGCAGTTTGAAGGAAGTTGCTAACAGCGTTAGCGCAATTGCTAACTTGCGTTAGCACAATTGCTAACTTGCGTTAGCACAATGACTGGAAGTCTATGGTAACTGCTATCATGCTAGTAGATACCATAGACTTCCAGTCATTCCGCTAACGCTAGTTAGCATTGGCTCGCAAAACGAACTCTAACTTATTTCATACTGGATGCAGAGACATAAAAGCGGTATCCATTATTTAAAGACGAAAAGACCAGGGTCCGGCAAAAACTGACGGATGTCCTTTGGATTTACATTAAGGGACATTTCACTTCTCTGCATCAGTTTGATCCTCCTGATGTAATGGAGGTGATGATGTAACGGAGGTGATGGAGGTAATTGGTAACTTAAAGATATCAGCATCAGTGTCACGCCCTGGCCTTAGTTATCTTTGTTTTCTTTATTATCTTAGTTAGGTCAGGGTGTGACATGGGGGATGTATGTGTTTTGTATTGTCTAGGGGTTTTGTATGTTTATGGGGCAGTGTCTAGTCTAGGTGTATGTATGTCTATGGTTGCCTAGATTGGTTCTCAATTAGAGACAGATGTCTATCGTTGTCTCTGATTGGGAACCATATTTAGGCAGCCATATTCATTAGGTAGTTCGTGGATGATTGTCTATGTGTAGTGTTTAGTGTCAGCACTATTTGTTATACAGCTTCACGTTCGTTTTGTACAGTTTGTCAAGTGTTCTTCGTCTTCGTTAATTAAATATGTATTCATTTCACGCTGCGCCTTGGTCCTCCTCTCTTCCACCATACGACGATCGTGACAATCAGGTCATGATGAGATTGGTGCCTCTTTGGTGAAATCAGTGTCTTCCTCGATTTATATACCCTCTAAGGTAAATATTCACCAAATCTATACCAACTGGTATTGATCCTAAAGATTTTAAAGTTATCCCCCTCTTTAAACCTGTGGATCCAAGATCCTTAACTAATTTATTATAATTAGTTAAGTCAGTTAAGAACAACTTCTTATTTACAATGATGGCCTACCCCGGCGACACTGGGCCAATCACGGCCGGATGTGATACAGCCTGGATTCAAACCAGGGACTGTAGTGACGCCTCGGGCTATATCTATATCTGTAATACCATTGTTTTTCATAAATCCCAGAGAAACTGGTGTAAAAAAAGAATGTTGAAACATTTAAACCAACATTGTATTTTATATGATATCACCAACATGGTTTCTTCGTAGAAACTACTCCACAGATATGGCTCTTTTACAACCTGAGGATAAAATCTTTACAGCCCTCGACAACAACGCTCTTGGCAATTTTCTAGAGTTATCCAAAGCGTTTGACAAGGTTGATCATGAAATATTACTTGCTGAATTACATTATTACTGTTTTCATGAATGTACATATAAATGCCTATATAATTATGTACAGTGCCTTCAGAAAGTATTCCTACCCCTCGACTTAGTCCACATTTTGTTGTGTTACAGCCTGAATTCAAAATGCATTAAATATACCCCATAATGACAAAGTGAAACACATGTTATTTAGAATGATAGAAAATTTATTGTAAATTAAATACACACATACTGTATCTCATTTACATAAGTATTCACACCCCTGAGTCAAAACTTTGTAGAATAACTTTTTGCAGTGATTTAAAGGTCCAGTAGAACCATCTTGAGCTTCATATTAAATCATTTCTGGGTAACAATAAAGTTACTAACTACAATAGTTTTAATTTAAAATGGTAAAAAATAAACAAAAACAGTTGTTTTTTTTGTCTGGGAGTGTTCTGAGTGGAGCGGAGAGGGGACCACAGTTAAGATTAAGGGAGGGGTGGGTGTAATCGGAAGGATTTCAGTTAGGATTATGGATGGGTTGGGGGTGGTGCAATGGGTGGGATTAGTCAACTGAAAGGTTATCGGAGGTTTTAAAATCTCTTTAGGCTAGATTCAATCCGGACTGCAGAGGTCCGCATTATAGCGCGTTTGAAATGTAAAAGTAATTTCCGATTGAGACGGAATACCGCGAATGTAGTCTCCGCAAACGTGGGAACATTGCCTGTAAATTTCAATCACGCTATAACGCAGATATTACACAGTCAGGGTTGAAGCTAGGCTTTTGGTATTGGTCTATAAAATTATTCCCTCATGTAATGTCATGTGTGAAGCAAAAACAACACCCATGCATTTTTTTTTTTAAGTCCTGTATTGATTGTATTTTCAACCAGCAACTATCGTGAAATAGTGCTGACACAACATCACAACATCATTCATCGTGAGTTGAGTCACCAACACGACAGCTTGGAACTAGAAGGTTCTATCTGCAAAACAAGGATTCCAAGATAATTGGCTTTAAAGTTCAGAACCCTTATTGGTTTGAATGGTGACAGCAATTTTTATATTGTATTCTTTTGAACTTAACAACATGAATTGGGGGTATTTAGAGTACTATTTAGGTAGAGAATATTGAACAGAACAAAGCCATGTCAATAACAACATTTTAACAAAAATGCACACAGAACTTTATAGTCCCAAACTCTCAACAGCTGCAGATAACACTCGATACGCTTGACTTTCGATTGAACAGCCTATCTAACCATAAATCTCAAGCCTTGAGTTTAAAAGATTACCCAATATTAACTTTTTGAGGTTATGCCAAAAGCTCTGGATCCAGTTTCAACTTATTGAACTAGCTTGTCCCAGATTCTTGGGCCTGAGTTTTCAAAGCAACTGTTATCCTTATTCACTCTAGTAACCCTCTCATCCCTGGACATCATTATATATGCATCACTGTGTGTGGCCAGGTGTCCTGGCTGGACTTACCAGGTGGCTCACTCTTCCAATCTCCATAAGGGAGTAACACAATATTTGACGTAAGAAAGGTTGTGAGTGGGTGTGTGTATTAATCTTCTAGACACGTGTGTCCAGTTTCTCAGGGTAAGGAGAAAATTCCAATAACGTCACACCAAACATACACAGAACATKTTTTAATTTTTTTAATTTCACCTTTATTTAACCAGGTAGGCTAGTTGAGAACAAGTTATTTATTTAACCAGGTATGCTAGTTGAGAACAAGTTCTCAATTACAACGGCGACCTTTCCAAGATAAAGCAAAGCAGTTCGACACAAACAACAACACAGAGTTACACATGGAATAAACAAACATACAGTCAATAATACAGTARGGGGGRAAAATCTATATACAGTGTGTGCAAATGAGGTGAGATAAGGGAGGTAAACGGTTGCCATGTTCTCTAGATATTAGATCTAGAGACATTTCATGGGATTGTTGCAAGAAAAGTATTGTGTCCAATGACGTTTAAAACATAGGACGTTCTGTCATGGTCCCGTGGAGGTTTTTGTTTAGTTCCCAGTTTTACATTTTTAGGACGTTGCATGAGGGTTCCAAAGAAACGTTCTCCATTTTTTTTTTTATAACATGTTTCTTTACACCCTACCACTTGCCATGAACCAAGAGGTTGTGAAGTCAAATCCCAGGTGAAGACATGTTGAAAAATTGTTACTGTATGAATAAACATGTGCAATATAATCATGTATGTCAAATATGGAAGTTGAAAGCACTGTGTGGGTATCCCTAACCTTACTGTCAGACAAAGTGTGATGAATGGGTTAGTGGTTCACCAACCATGTGACGTTTGTGTGACGTTGATGGAATATTCTCCTAACCTTCAGAAAACTGGACACATGAATCTTCCTGCAACGTACCATGAAATGTGTCTGGGTAAGTTCTGTTTGACGTTAAGGGAATGTTCTCTTAACTCTAACTCCAAAATATGCTAAATACTGTCGGTTCTCAGGAGGTTTTTTGCTAACATATATAGAATGTCCCCCTAACTAACAGAAAACGGAACACTCAAAAATCAGGGGAACATTACAGGTAACATAACAAGAACGGTCTGTCTCCCTAGAAGTGTTAGCTGGGACGTTACATTTCAACTTGGAAAAGGGTAAAGAAGGCCACAGGAAATAGATCACTAACGTGCACAACAAATTCACCAGTGTACATTTACCTCAGAAAGTGTTACATATGAGTCCCACTAATCCAGTTAACTAGAATAAAATAGCACTGCCTTCAGTGTTCATTTGTCAACACTTTTAAAAGTGTTAAGTAAACCTGATACAGAGGCACTAATATGTACACTGTGTCTGTGAGAGAATGAATGAGCTTCATTTCTGKCTTGTATCATTCTCTTGACGTGATCTAATAGTACCACTAACCTCTGTCAGCTAGGCCAGCCATAAAACGTGTCCATCAGATCGTCTCCTTTCTATTTTGATGTCCTGGATCTGTTTACAAGCCTAGTGATAAATACCCCTGTATTCCCTTTCCTCTTAGTGTTAGCTAATCTATCTCACTTGAGACATAGGATTATTACTGCTCCCTCAGATGATCAGAGTCCCTGGACTGCAAACCGGCCAGTAGAGGGCAAACCCTTTCAGCCAGAGACTATTAGCATCTATGGGACCCATAGCCGTGGTGTTTGTACAACAGAGTCAGAATGTATTAGAGCCACGAACGGGAGGCACAATACAGTATAAGTGTAGTAACCGGCTCTGACGGGCAATGTCGTACAGCAGTCGGATTAGTTGTTAGAGCATTATGAGAGCTGTGTGATGTCACCACGCACATATCAGATAAAGTAGCGTTGTGATGATGAGGTACCACTCATGGCTTATGAAGTGACTGTGCAGGTGTGTGTGTGTTTTAAAATCAAATCAAAAAATCAAACTGTTTTTGTCACATACAACAAGGGTAGACTTTACCGTGAAATGCTTACTTAACCAACAGTGCAGTTCAAGAAGACTTAAGAAAATATTTACCAAATAAACTAAAGTAAAAAATAGTCAAAAGTAACACAATAACACAACAATAACGAGGCTATATACAGGGGGTACCGGTACAGAGTCAGTGTGCAGGGGTACAGGTTAGAGGTCATTTGTACATGTAGGTAGGGGTGAAGTGACTATGCATAGATAATAAACAGCGAGTAGCAGCAGTGTACAAAACAAATGGAGGGGGGGGGTCAATGTAATAGTCCGGTGGCCATTTGATTAATTGTTCAGCAGTCTTATGGCTTGGGGATAGAAGCTGTTAAGGAGCCTCTTGGTCCTAGACTTGGCGCTCCGGTACTGCTTGCCATGCGGTAGCAGAGAAAACAGTGTATGACTTGGGTGACTGGAGTCTGACAATTTTATGGGCTTTCTTCTGACACCGTCTATTATATAGGTCCTGGATTGCAGGAAGCCTGGCCCTAGTGATGTATTGGGCCGTATGCACTACCCTCTGTAGCGCCTTACGGTCAGATGCCGAGCAGTTGCCATACCAGGCGGTGAGGCAACCGGTCAGTATGCTCTCGATGGTGCAGCTGTAGAACTTTTTGAGGATCTGGGGACCCATGCCAAATCTTTTCAGTCTCCTGAGGGGGGAAAAGGTTTTGTCGTGCCCTCTTCACGACTGTCTTGGTGTGTTTGGACCATGATAGATCGTGGGTGATGTGGACACCAAGGAACTTGAAGCTCTCGACCGGCTCCACTACAGCCCCGTTGATGTTAATAGGGAGGCCTGTTCCCGTGATGTGTGCAGAGTGAAAGAGATAAAACAGTGGTGTGCTTCTTCAAAACTATACGGTTGGGAGGAGTTGCTGGAGGCCACTCCAGGACATGAAGCAGATGGGGGATTGGTGGTCTGATTCTTAACTCCACCCCCAAACTAATCCCGCCAACAATCAGCAAGTAAGGTTATGGCAGGTCAGCTAAGATGACAGGTCAGCACTAAGAAGAGTGTGAGAGAGGGCAACCAAAGCATTTACCTGAGCATGATCCTCACAATGTGTTAGTGGTTGGTATGCGGGAGATCTGAAATATGTGCTGCTTATAGTTTATTTGTCATGGTGGATTTAAATTATATATACATTGTTATCTATTAAGTATATATTACTTATTTATTATACAGTATTTAAAAAGTCTCCATGCACTTCACAAATGTATGAAAAGTTATGTGTGTTTTTGTACGTGTGTGTTACTGTGAGTACATTTCAGTCCCTGTACGTGAATTTGTTTGTTGTGTAGGTGTCTGTGGGTATATAATAATATATGCCATTTTAGCTGACGCTTTTATCCTAAGGCGTACAATCATGCATTTATCACACGTGTGGCCCAAATGGGTATCAAACTCACGACCTCGGTGTTGGAAGCACCATGCTCTACTAGAGGACATAGGTTGATCCAGGTGTCCATGTCAGGCCAGGTGTCCATGTCAGGGAGTGTAGTGGTACGCCACAGGGATCCCACGGGAGTCTGAATGAGATTCTCATGTGGTGACCTGCTGCAGTGGCTGCTTACCTCACGCCACCTTAATTCACACCACCTTACCACATCCCTCCCTACAGAAGACTAACACCCCTCCCTACAGAAGACTCGGACTGACACCCCTCCCTACAGAAGACTGACACCCCTCCCTACAGATGACTGACACCCCTCCCTACAGAAAGACTGACAACCCCTCCCTACAGAAGAGTGACACCCCTCCCTACAGAAGACTGACACCCCTCCCTACAGAAGACGTTGACACCCCTCCCTACAGAAGAACTGACACCCTCCCTACAGATGACTTGACACCCCTCCCTACAGATACTGACACCCCTCCCTACAGAAGACTGACACCCCTCCCTACGAAGGTTGACACCCCCCCTACAGAAGACTGACACCCCTCCCTACAGAAGACGACACCCCTCCCTACACGAAGGTGACACCCCTCCCTACAAGAAGAGTGACACCCCTCCCTACAGAAGACTGACACCCCTCCCTACAGAAGGTTGACACCCCTCCCTA
>NC_036859.1:36064279-36100464 GCF_002910315.2 Salvelinus sp. IW2-2015
CGCCGAAAAAGGCGCAACGTAGCGTCTTCCTGGTCAGGCTTCGGAGACGGCACATCGCGCTCAACTCCCATAGCCTATACTACTCGCCAATGTCCAGTCTTCTTGACAATAAGGTTATGAAACTCCGAGCACGGTAACATTCCGAGAGACATCAGGGATTGCAACGTGCTCTGCTTCACGTAAACCATGGGCTTAACTCAATAACGCTAACGGAGTCGGTTCAGCCAGCTGGTTTTTCACGCATCGCGGCCGACAGAAACATACATCTTCTGGTTAAGAAGAGGGGCGGGGGGTATGGCCTATGATTAACGAGACGTGGTGTGATCATCATAACAACACACAGAACTCCAAGTCATTCTTGTCACCTGATCTAGAACTCCTCACAATCAAATGTCGGACCGCATTATCTACCAGGAATTCTCTTCGATCATAATCCACAGCCGTATATATTCCCCTCCCAAGCAGAACAATCGATGGCCCTGAACGAACTTATCTTGACTCTTGTTAAACGGAAACCACACACCCTGAGGCTGCATTCAATCGTAGCTGGGGATTTTGAACAAGCTAATCTGAAAAAAACAAAACTCCCCTAAATTCTATCAGCATATCGATTGTGCTACCAGGCTGTAAAACCCTGGATCATTGTTTATTACTAACTTCCGCGACGCATATAAGGCCTCCCCGCCCTCCTTTCGGAAAAGCTGACCACGACTCCATTTGTTGATTCCAGCCTACAAACAGAAACTAAAACAACAAGCTCCCGCGCTCAGGTCTGTTCAACGCTGGTCCGACCAATCTGTTCCACGCTTCAAGACTGCTTCGATCACGCGGATTGGAATGTGTTCCGCATTGCGTCCAACAACAACATTGACGAATATGCTGATTCGGTGAGCGAGTTCATTAGGAAGTGCATTGACGATGTCGTACCCACAGCAACGATTAAAACATTCCCAAACCAGAAACCGTGGATTGACGCAGCATTCGCGTGAAACTGAAAGCGCGAACCACTGCTTTTAACCAGGCAAGGTGACCGGAAACATGACCGAATACAAACAGTGTAGCTATTCTCTCCGCAAGGCAATCAAAACAGGCTAAGTCCAGTACAGAAGACAAAATCGGATCGCAATTCAACAGCTCAGACACAAGAGGTATGTGGCAGGGTCTACAGTCTATCACGGATTACAAAAAGAAAACCAGCTCCGTCGCGGACCAGGATGCTTGCTCCCAGACAGGCTAAATAACTTTTTTGCCCGCTTTGAGGACAATACAGTGCCACTGACACGGCCCGCTACCAAAACCTGCGGGCTCTCCTTCACTGCAGCCGAGGTGAGTAAAACATTAAACGTGTTAACCCTCGCAAGGCTGCAGGCCCAGACGGCATTCCCAGCCGCGTCCTCAGAGCATGCGCAGACCAGCTGGCTGGTGTGTTTACGGACATATTCAATCAATCCTTATCCCAGTCTGCTGTTCCCACATGCTTCAAGAGGGCCACCATTGTCCTGTTCCCAGAAAGCTAAGGAACTGAGCTAAACGACTACCGCCCCGTAGCACTCACTTCCGTCATCATGAAGTGCTTTGAGAGACTAGTCAAGGACCATATCACCTCCACCCTACCGGACACCCTAGACCCACTCCAATTTGCTTACCGACCCAATAGGTCCACAGACGACGCAATCGCAACCACACTGCACACTGCCCTAACCCATCTGGACAAGAGGAATACCTATGTGAGAATGCTGTTCATCGATTACAGCTCAGCATTTAACACCATAGTACCCTCCAAACTCGTCATCAAGCTCGAGACCTGCGGTCGACCCCGCCCTGTGCAACTGGGTCCTGGACTTCCTGACGGGCCGCCCCCAGGTGGTGAGGGTAGGTAACAACATCTCCACCCGCTGATCCTCAACAATGGGCCCACAAGGGTGCGTTCTGAGCCCCTCCTGTACTCCCTGTTCACCCACGACTGCGTGGCCATGCACGCCTCCAACTCAATCATCAAGTTTGCGGATGACACTACAGTGGAGGCTTGATTACCAACAACGACGAGACGGCCTACAGGGAGGAGGTGAGGGGCCTCGGAGTGTGGTGTCAGGAAAATAACCTCACACTCAACGTCAACAAAACAAAGGAGATGATTGTGGACTTCAGGAAACAGCAGAGGGAGCAGCCCCTATCCACATCGACGGGTCAGTAGTGGAGAAGGTGGAAAGTTTTAAGTTCCTCGTGTACACATCACGGACAAACTGAATTGGTCCACCCACACAGACAGCGTGTGAAGGAAAGGCGCAGCAGCGCCTCTTCAACTCAGGAGCTGAAGAAATTCGGCTTTTCACCAAAAGCACTCAAAACTTCTACAGATGCACAATCGAGAGCATCTGTCGGGCTGTATCACCGCCTGGTACGGCAACTGCTCCGCCCACAACCGTAAGGCTCTCCAGAGGGTAGTGAGGTCTGCAGAACGCATCACCGGGGCGCAAACTACCTGCCTCCAGGACACCTACACCACCCAATGTCACAGGAAGGCCATAAAGATCATCAAGGACAACAACCACCCAAGCCACTGCCTGTTCACCCCGCTATCATCCAGAAGGCGAGGTCAGTACAGGTGCATCAAAGCAGGGACCGAGAGACTGAAAAACAGCTTCTATCTCAAGCCATCAGACTGTTAAACAGCCACCACTAACATTTAGCGGCCGCTGCCAACATACTGACTCAACTCCAGCACTTAAAAATGGGAATTGATGGAAATTATGTAAAAATGTACCACTAGCCACTTTAAACAATGCCACTTAAATAATGTTTACATACCCTACATTACCCATCTCATATGTATATGTATATACTGTACTCTATATCATCTACTGCATCTTGCCATCTTTATGTAATACATGTACCACTAGCCACTTTAAACTATGCCACTTTATGTTTACATACCCTACAGTACTCATCTCATATGTATATACCGTACTCTATACCATCTACTGCATCTTGCCTATGCCGTTCTGTACCATCACTCATCATATATCTTTATGTACATATCTTTATCCCTTTACACTTGTGTGTATAAGGTAGTAGTTGTGGAATTGTTAGGTTAGATTACTTGTTGTTATTACTGCATTGTCGGAACTAGAAGCACAAGCATTTCGCTAAACTCGCATTAACATCTGCTAACCATGTGTATGCGACTAATAAAATTTGATTTGATTTGATTTGATTTGAAGAGCGTGACACCAGTCCGGTGCCATCTGCACCGGTTTCACGCGTCTGGCCTCCAGTGCGCCTCCCAGTCCAGTACGTCCTGTGCCACGCTCCGCACTAGCCCTGAAGTGGCGTGTCACCAGTCGGTGCCACCTGTACCGGCTCCACGCATCAGGCCTCCAGTGCGCCTCCCCAGTCCGGTACGTCCTGTGTCTCTTCCTCGCACTCGCCCTGAAGTGCGTGTCCCAGTCCGGTACGTCCTGAGCCTGCTCCCCGCACTCGCCCCGAAGAGCGTGTCACCAGTCCGGTAACAACTGTGCCGGCCCCACGCATCAGGCCTCCAGTGCGCCTCCTCAGTCCGTACGTCCTGTGCCAGCTTCCCGCACTCTCCCTGAAGTATATGCGTCACCAGTCCGGTGTCACCTGTGCCGGCCCACGCAAGGCCTCCAGTGCGCCTCCCCAGTCCGCGTACGTTCTGTGCCTCTCCTCGCACTCGCCCTGAAGTGCGTGTCCCCAGTCCGGTACGTCCTGAGCCTGCTCCTCGCACTCGCCCCGAAGTGCGTGTCACCAGTCCGGTGCCACCTGTACCGGCTCCACGCACTAGGCCTCCAGTGCGCATTCACAGTCCAGAGCTTCCGGCGACGGTTCCCAGTCCAGAGCTTCCGGTGACGGTTCCCAGTCCAGAGCTTCCGGCGACGGTTCACAGTCCAGATCTTCCGGCGACGGTTCCCAGTCCAGAGCTTCCGGCGACAGTTCACAGTGCAGAGCTTCCGCGACGGTTCCCAGTCCAGAGCTTCCGGCGACGGTTCCCAGTCCAGGCTTCCGGCGACGTTCCCAGTCCAGATCTTCGGCGACGTTCACAGTCCAGATCTTCCGGCGACGGTTCCAGTCCAGAGCTCCGGCGACGGTTCCCAGTCCAGAGCTTTCGGCGACGGTTCACAGTCCAGAGCTTCCGGCGACGGTTCCCAGTCCGGAACCTCCAACGACGGTCAACAGTCCGAAAACTCCAGCTCCAGGGCGGAGCCTTCCTCTGCGCCGGTGCCCAGTCCAGGCACGGTGTCCAATCCTGCTCCATGGCCGAAGCCTCTTCTGCGCCGGTGCCAGTCCAGGCACAGCGTCCAGTCCAACTCCAGCGCAGGAGCCTCCTCTGCCGGTGCCCAGTCCAGGCACGGCGTCCAGTCCCGCTCCATGGTGGGAGCCTTCCTCTGCGCCGGCGCCCAGTCCAGGCACGGCGTCCAGTCCCACTCCAAGGCCGGAGCCTCCCGGTGCCCAGTCCAGGCACGGCGGCCAACCAGCTCCATGGCCGGAGCCTCCTTTGCACCTTTGGGGGGGGGGGGGGGTACTGTCACGCCCTGACATGGAGAGCCTTTGGTTCTCCATGATGTTTAGGTCAGAGCGTGACTAGGGAGGTGTTCTAGTCATTTTGTTTCTATGTTTTGGGATTGAGTATGGTTCCCGATTAGAGGCAGCTGATATCTCTAATTGGGATCATACTTAAGGGTTCCCTGTTCTCACCTGCTTTGTGGGATATTGTTTTTGAGTGAGTGCATGTTGCACCTCAGTACTGCACGGTCGTTGTTGTTTCTGTTTTTTTAGTTTCACTAAAAATAAAGATGTGGAACTCCAATCACGCTGCGCCTTGGTCCGCTCATTTCGACAATCGTGACAATATTACTTAATATTACATGATAAACCACTAAGAGAATATCCAATTTTCTGCAGGGATTTGCGTCCACGTATTAAAMGTTGAATGCTAAATCAGCATAGAAGGACTTCTGCTCAAGTCTACGCAAACGTCAAATTGGAATGCATCCACTGCAGCTTTAATGTCCGATACAACAGTGTAACCTTACACCCTCCTGCTACCCCAACTTAAGTGCAGTGTGRGCGAGTGATTGGCTTGAGTACAAAGTGACACTGGAGAGAACTGGGGCCGTAGCTCTTAGCTAGAGCATACGAGCCATGGACAAGTCGTTTACCCCCTGCTCTTACGAATTGCTCTGGGAGCCGGGGATACTTTAGGCTTGGATAAGCTCATATTAACTTAGGTTTATCGGACTGAATTAGCCTATATAGCTACATAGCTTTAGGTTGAGGTTTCTGCCAACCAACGAGACCAGTAATGACCCGGGATGATGTAATTTGCACCGTCACCTGCGTCTGGTCACAGGGGTAAGAAAATGATATCCCCTCTGTAGGTGGATAATGTGCTGCGACGTCTTAATGACTAATTAACGGATTGAGTTTGAATCAGAGCATTGAATCAAAGCATTGCAACATGGGCCCGTTGTAACTACGATGCTGCTATGTCAGCTTTTGAGTGGCCACTTACAGATGGAGCTGCACCTGTAAGAATACAGATAGAGTGAGAGAACTGAGATGCTGAGAATGACAAAGAAAGCTAGTGAATTTTAACACAAACACCCTCTTCACGGTGGAGACTTTTGAAGTTTATTTTCTGCAATTCTACACATTTTGTCATGGGGCGGAGATAAAAACAAAAATGTTATAACAAATTTCATAAATTTCTACTCATTTTGCCATTGGGCAGAGAGAATTTTTTTGCAGTTTTACAGCTAATTTCCTGCAATTCTACACATTTTGTCATGAATTACTCCCCGTTAATATGATATCTGAGTGAGAATGACTAACATCATCAATGGGAGCCCCCTGGAGGTCAGGGCCCCTGGGCACGTGCCCTGCATGCCCGGTCGGTATTCGGCCATGATTAAGTTTAGATAGCTGGATAGACTAACTACCAATCAAAACATTGTTAGCTGACATTGCTAATTGAGTGACTGACATAACAAGAGAGAAATTGCCGATGCACAACCAAATTTTGAGACCCAGACTGAGTCATCCGCCCCACCCCCCCATTTAGCGGCTGGCGGCCCTAGTAAACGCTTATGCCTGGAACCGGCCCTGGGCCCTGGTGTTTTAATTGGGATCATTCTGAGATCAATCTGTTCTGGCTCCACAGTAAAAATATCCAATCATTCCCAAACAATGTAAATCTTTCTGATCTGTTGGTGATCTGATGTCCCCCATTTAGCCTCAATCCCGTCACATGTCTGAGGTCAGGGATGCCCTGAGTTAGAGAAGGCTTTTCATATACAGACCAGCAAAGGCCAGTGGCGGCCATTTCTATCTGACCCTATTTTCGGCAGGCACTAAGGCGGCGCAAGTGTCAAACGCACGTTAGTTGGCATTTTTCAACCCCATGCGCCAGATTCTGCAAATTTACCTGACTAACATCAGCTCGCTTGCGCTGACGTGGGAGGGGTGGCAACATTTTTCATTTAGTTTAATTAAAAACAAGCTCAGAAGTGACCATTTCGTTCAGCGTTAATGATAAGATTTATGACCAATGAAATGAAGGAGTTGGTAATGGTATGGATTTTGAGAGCGGAAACTCTTTATTTATTGAACCCATATTTAACTAGGAAAGTCMGTTTTAAGAACAAATTCTTAATTACAATGACGGCCTACCAAAAGGCAAAAGGCCTCCTGCAGGGACGGGGGCTGGGATTAAAAATAAAAATATATAGGACAAAACACACATCACGACAAGAGAGACAACACAACACTACATAAAGAGAGACCTAAGACAACAACATAGCATGGCAGCAACACATGACAACACAGCATGGTACCAACACAAATGACACAACACATATTAGCAACACAACACATGGTAGTAGCACAAATCAAATCAAATCATCAAATCAAATTTTATTTGTCACATACACATGGTTAGCAGATGTTAATGCGAGTGTAGCGAAATGTTTGTGCTTCTAGTTCCGACAATGCAGTAATAACCAACAAGTAATCTAACCTAACAATTCCACAACTACTACCTTATACACACAAGTGTAAAGGGATAAAGAATATGTACATAAAGATATATGAATGAGTGATGGTACAGAACGGCATAGGCAAGATGCAGTAGATGGTATAGAGTACAGTCTATACATATGAGATGAGTAATGTAGGGTATATAAACATAAAGTGGCATAGTTTAAAGTGGCTAGTGATACATGTTTACATAAAGATGGCACGATGCAGTAGATGATATAGAGTACTGTATATACATATACATATGAGATGAGTAATGTAGGGTATGTAAACATTATATTAAGTGGCATTGGTTAAAGTGGCTAGTGATACATTTTTACATAATTTCCATCAATTCCCATTATTAAAGTGGCTGGAGTTGAGTCATATGTTGGCAGCGGCCACTAAATGTTAGTGGTGGCTGTTTAACAGTCTGATGGCCTTGGATAGAAGCTGTTTTTCAGTCTCTGGTCCCTGCTTTGATGCACCTGTACTGACCTCGCCTTCTGTATGATAGCGGGGTGAACAGGCAGTGGCTCGGGTGGTTGTTGTCCTTGATGATCTTTATGGCCTTCCTGTGACATTGGGTGGTGTAGGTGTCCTGGAGGGCAGGTAGTTTGCCCCCGGTGATGCTTGTGCAGACCTCACTACCCTCTGGAGAGCCTTACGGTTGTGCGAAAGCAGTTCGCGTACCAGGGGTGATACAGCGAGCGATGCTCTCGATTGTGCATCTGTAGAAGTTTGTGAGTGCTTTTGGTGACAAGACGAATTTCTTCAGTCTCCTAAGGTTGAAGAGGCGCTGCTGCGCCTTCTTCACAACGCTGTCTGTGTGGGTGGACCAATTCAGTTTGTCCGTGATGTGTACACCGAGGAACTTAACTTTCCACCATCTCCACTACTGTCCCGTCGATGTGGATAGGGGGCTGCTCCCTCTGCTGTTTCCTGAAGTCCACAATCATCTCCTTTGTTTTGTTGACGTTGAGTGTGAGGTTATTTTCCTGACACCACACTCGGAGAGCCCTCACCTCCTCCCTGTGGCCATCTCGTCGTTGTTGGTAATCAAGCCTACCACTGTAGTGTCATCTGCAAACTTGATGATTGAGTTGGAGGCGTGCATGGCCACGCAGTCGTGGGTGAACAGGGAGTACAGGAGAGGGCTCAGAACGCACCCTTGTGGGGCCCAGTGTTGAGGATCAGCGGGTGGAGATGTTGTTACCTACCCTCACCACATGGGGGGCCCGTCAGGAAGTCCAGGACCCAGTTGCACAGGGCGGGGTCGAGACCCAGGGTCTCGAGCTTGATGACGAGTTTGGAGGGTACTATGGTGTTAAATGCTGAGCTGTAGTCGATGAACAGCATTCTCAATAGGTATTCCTCTTGTCCAGATGGGTTAGGGCAGTGTGCAGTGTGGTTGCGATTGCGTCGTCTGTGGACCTATTGGGTCGGTAAGCAAATTGGAGTGGGTCTAGGGTGTCAGGTAGGATGGAGGTGATATGGTCCTTGACTAGTCTCTCAAAGCACTTCATGTTGACGGAAGTGAGTGCTACGGGGCTGTAGTCGTTTAGCTCAGTTACCTTAGCTTTCTTGGGAACAGGAACAATGGTGGCCCTCTTGAAGCATGTGGGACAGCAGACTGGGATAAGGATTGATTGAATATGTCCTTAAACACACCAGCCAGCGGTCTGCGCATGCTCTGAGGACGCGCCTGGGAATGCCGTCTGGGCCTGCAGCCTTGCGAGGGTTAACCGACTTTAAATGTTTTACTCACCTCGGCTGCAGTGAAGGAGAGCCTGCAGGTTTTGGTAGCTGGCCGTGTCAGTGGCACTGTATTGTCCTCAAAGCGAGCAAAAAAGTTATTAAGTCTGTCTGGAGCAAGACATCCTGGTCCGCGATGGAAGACATCCTGGTCCGCGATGGAGCTGGTTTTCTTTTTGTAATCCGTGATTGACTGTAGACCACATACCTCTTGTGTCTGAGCTGTTGAATTGCGACTCTACTTTGTCTCTATACTGGCACTTAGCTTGTTTGATTGCCTTGCGGAGGGAATAGCTACACTGTTTGTATTCGGTCATGTTTCCGGTCACCTTGCCCTGGTTAAAAGCAGTGGTTCGCGCTCAGTTTCACGCGAATGCTGCCATCAATCCACGGTTTTCTGGTTTGGGAATGTTTTAATCGTTGCTGTGGGTACGACATCGTCAATGCACTTTCTAATGAACTCGCTCACCGAATCAGCGTATTCGTCAATGTTGTTGTTGGACGCAATGCGGAACATATCCCAATCCACGTGATCGAAGCAGTCTTGAAGCGTGGAATCAGATTGGTCGGACCAGCGTTGAACAGACCTGAGCGCGGGAGCTTGTTGTTTTTAGTTTCTGTTTGTAGGCTGGAAGCAACAAAATTGAGTCGTGGTCAGCTTTTCCGAAAGGAGGGCGGGGGAGGGCCTTATATGCGTCGTGGAAGTTAGTATAACAATAATCAAGGTTTTACCAGCCCTGGTAGCACAATCGATATGCTGATAGAATTTAGGGAGTTTTGTTTTCAGATAGCCTTGTTAAAATCCCCAGCTACGATGAATGCAGCCTCAGGGTGTGTGGTTTCCAGTTTACATAAAGTCAGATAAAGTTCGTTCAGGGCCATCGATGTGTCTGCTTGGGGGGAATATATACGGCTGTGATTATAATCGAAGAGGAATTCCTTGGTAGATAATGCGGTCGACATTTGATTGTGAGGAATTCTAAATCAGGTGAACAGAATGACTTGAGTTCCTGTATGTTGTTATGATCACACCACGTCTCGTTAATCATAAGGCATACACCCCGCCCTCTTCTTACCAGAAAGATGTTTGTTTCTGTTGGCGCGATGCGTGAAGAAACCAGCTAGCTGCCGATTCCGTTAGCGTCTCTCGAGTGAGCCATGTTTCCGTGAAGCAAAGAATGTTACAGTCTCTGATGTCTCTCTGGAATGTTACCCTTGCTCGGATTTCATCAACCTTGTTGTCAAGAGACTGGACATTGGCGAGTAGTATGTTAGGGAGTGGAGCGCTATGTCGCGTCTCCGAAGCCTGCCCAGAAGACCGCTTCGTTTGCCCCTTTTACGGCGTCGTTGTTTAGGGTCGCCGGCTGGGATCAGATCCATTGTACTGGGTGGAAGGCAAAACACAGATCCGCTTCGGGAGAGTCATATTCCTGGTTGTGATGATGGTGAGTTGACGTTGCTCTTATATTCAGTAGTTCCTCCCGACTATGTAAATGAAACCTAAGATTACCTGGGGTACCAATGTAAGAAATAACACATAAAAAAATTAAATACTGCATRGTTTCGCGGAACGCGAAGCGAGGCGGCCATCTCAAATGTGGTACAAATGCGATTGGCACAGACAACAGCACAAAGGGCAAGAACGTAGAGACAACAATRCATCACGCAAAGCAGCCACAACTGTCGGTGAGTGTCCATGATTGAGTCTTGGAATGAAGAGATTGAGATAAAACTGTCCAGTTTGAGTGTTTGTTGCAGCTCGTTCTAGTCGCTAGCTGCAGCGAACTGAAAAGACGAGCAACCCTGGGATGTGTGTGCTTTGGGGCCTTTTAAAAGAATGTGACTGGCAGAACGGGKGTTGTATGTGGAGGATGAGGGCTGCAGTAGATATCTCAGATAGGGGGGAGTGAGGCCTAAGAGGGTTTTATAAATAAGCATCATCCAGTGGGTCTTGCGATGGGTATACAGAGATGACCAGTTTACAGAGGAGTATAGAGTGCAGTGATGTGTCCTATAAGGAGCATTGTTGACAAATCTGATGGCCGAATGGTAAAGAACATCTAGCCACTCGAGAGCACCCTTTCCTGCTGATCTATAAATTATGTCTTCGTAATTTAGCATGGGTAGGATGGTCATCAGAATCAGGGTTATTTTGGCAGCTTGGGTGAAAGAGGAGCGATTACGATAGAAGAAACCAAGTCTAGATTTAACTTTAGCCTGCAGCTTTGATATGTGCTGAGAGAAGGACAGTGTACCGTCTAGCCATACTCCCAAGTACTTGTATGAGGTGACTACCTCAGACTACCTCAGAGGCAGTAATCCCACTTGTGGGGAGAGGGGCATTCTTCTTACCAAACCACATGAACTACAAAGCCGGCATGAGGTGGTAAGAATAGGATGGGAGGCCAAAAGTCTGTAACCAATAGAGAGTCAGAGTCCGGATTCTGGGAACAAACATAGTCTGTCCCACGGTTGGGTAAACAAGAAAGTTCATAGTCAACAAAGCAAGCAGGAGTCATGAGGCAAATAGCAAAATGCACAAGAAWWWWWTWWAATATATAACTACTTGGGGCTAGCCATTGTAAGTTCAGAGTCACTTGCCGGGGCAGCAGGTGGGGGGYGGCAGGTAGACTAGTGTGGGGAGGCAGGTAGACTAGTGGTTAGAGCGTTGGACCAGTAACCGAAAGATTGCTAGATCGAATCCCTGAACTGACAAGGTAAAAATCTTTCATTCTGCCCCTGAACAAGGCAGTTAAACCTACTGTTCCTAGGCTGTCATTGTAAATAATAATTTGTTCTTAACTGACTTTCCAAGTTAAATAAAGGTAAAATAAAAATCTGTGTGTGTGTGTGCTGGAGGCAAGTGAAAGCTTGGGGGGAGTGTAGTGGGGGTACCTGTACCAGATAGGGCAGACAGTGAACAGATCACCAAGTGAAAGCTTGGGAGAGAGGGGGGAGTGTAGTGGGGGTACCTGTACCAGACAGGGCAGACAGCACCAGATAGGGCAGACAGTGAACAGATCACCAAGTGGAATCCAAGCAGCATGCAACGGGAGTAGGTGTGTTGTATCTGGTCTGTCCTATCAAGCCTGGCAGCCTTAACTCAGCAATCAGTCCTGAACATTTGAGAGTGTAATGTTAATTGTATTTTATTTTTTTCCCCACTTTTTAAACATCTATTTAACTTGCTTTGGCAATGTAAACATATGATTCCCATGCCAATAAAGCCCATTAAATTGAAATTTAATTGAGAGAGAGAGTTCTTATGGTTCTAACGATGAACTTAGCCTTAATATGCTTTTGGGAAACTGGGCCCTGGCTCACTGTGAGATCATTGTTTACTCGACTGCTTACAACTCTTTCATTTTTTTTATTGAACTTTTATTTAAACAAGGCAAGTCAGTTAAGAACACATTTTTATTGACAATGACGGCCTACCCCGGCCAAACCCGGACGACGCTGGGCCAATTGTGAGCCGCTCCCACTGGGAAAGATCTCGTTCATCAACTCAACGTTCATGATTATCATTAGAAAACAGTCTAGGACTTGGTATATAAAAGTGTCGTAGTGTGACGCAGCCTGAATTCAAACCAGGGACTGCAGTGACACCTCTTGCACTGAGATGCAGTGCCTTAGACCGCTGCGCCACTCGGGAGCCAACGTAAGGCAAATTTACCACTTGTCCAGCCTCCAATAACCTCCAACCTCTAAGCGTTGTCTTACGTTTACAAACATTCAGGCGCATGCAGCATAATGCATGAATCAGTTATATCTGAATTATGCAAAAAAACAACTTGTTCATCAAATGTTCAGAAACCATTCAGACATGGGATAAAGCTTGACCCGGCACAGCCAGAAGAGGACTGGCCACCCCTCATAGCCTGGTTCCTCTCTAGGTTTCTTCCTAGGTTCTGGCCTTTCATGGGAGTTTTTCCTAGCCACCGTGCTTCTACACCTGCATTGGGGTTTTAGGCTGGGTTTCTGTACAGCACTTTGAGATATCAGCTGATGTAAGAAGGGCTTTATAAATACATTTGATTTGATTTGATATATATCAACAAGTTATCTGCCAATTTACGGCTCGGCCCCATAATCCAATAAAATCTATACCGGCTAATCTGAGTGCTTCAGAGACCTCTAGGACTTCATAGTAGATGGGAATTGTAGATGTAATTGTTTTCAATAATTTGGGGTTTGTAATAATGAAAACAAAAGGTATGAGGGTATGTTTGAGTGAGTATATGTGTTGTATGAGTATATGTGTTGTATGAGTATGTGCTCTTCTCTCTTCTCATCATCTCAACCTAAGTGTTTAGTCAACAGAACCCAATGAGCCTCCAATAGTCACAGGTCGACACCGGGCCAAAAATAGCGAGCCATAAAGCCTCTTAGGAGAGAACCTTCTTACAGTTCCCTTTCCGTGAACAGCATCTGCGAATAGACAACACAAAGATCCTTAAGCCAAAATCCCTCCCAGGTATTTAATTCTAAAGGAGTAATTACTGGGTGTGTCTTAGGTCTGCAGGTACGTGTGTTGTTGCCGCTCATTCGCGTCCAGTCTTTGGAGCGAGTTGCACACTCACACAGACACGCACACTCAGAAACACACTGCACAGAGTAAGGGATCCTAAGGAACTGCTGAAGAACCCAGTCACGTAGGGGGGACAGACCAGATAAAGCCACCAAGATGTGTGACATGGGGGGATTGGATAACCTGGTGGCCAACACGGCCTACCTGAAAGCCCAGGGTGGCGACGACAAGGAGATGAAAAAGCGTCGTCGGAGTTTGTCACTGCCCCCAGCCGAGCAGTGTGCCACCATCCGGACTACCATTGATAAGAACTTTGAGTCGCTCTGTGAGAGACAGCCAATCGGCAAGAAGTTCTTCCGGCAGTTCCTGGCTGCTACCCCAGAGTACATCAATGCCACTGAGTACCTGGACGAGCTGAATGACTGGGATCTGGCAGAAGGCGCTGACAAGGACAAGCAGAGGGCGAACATGATGAAAAAGTTTTGCAAGGCCGACTCCAATAACTTTCTGACCTACCTCACCGGGGAGGTAGCCGACAAGTGTAAGGCAGTGACGGACAATGACTTTGACGAAGTGATGAATGTCAAGGTGAAGGAAGCCACACGGGAGTTTCTGAAAGACAAGCCCTTCACGGATTACCAAACTAGCCCCTTCTTTGACAAATTCCTGCAGTGGAAGGAGTACGAGAAGCAGCCCATCAGTGATAAAACCTTTTATGAGTTCAGAACTCTGGGTAAGGGAGGTTTCGGAGAGGTAAGCATGCAGAAACCAATACAGCAGCATCTTGTCTTTGCAACACTGGCAAAATGACTACATGTCAGTAATATGTCTCTGCAATATTATCTCTTTAATGAATGTAAAACAAATGTGTGGCAACAGGACAATTCACAAAATAAAGAATTATGCACAGAATCAATGATTAATCCCATGTAGTCGTTCCCATAGTTTCACTGATGTAGCGACTATCAGTACAAAGTACACCTCAGTTAACTTGCAAAGAGCTAATCTCTCATTAATCCCCCACAAGAGATAACCCACGGTTCTTAATTCCTAAAGTACAGAATCAGTTTCGTCACACGCTACTACTCTATGCATACTTTCAAGCTTGTATCATTATCAAGTTGTTCTACAAGATGAGACCCCAAATGTCTCCCTGTTCAAGCGTCATGTGTCAGTATCAAATCTGAGTGTCACAAGGTGCCCTTTATCCAGCCCTTAAGGAACTCTGCTGACGTATTCAAGAGTCCTTCTAACCCACGGTCTCCCTCTGTCCAGGTATGTGCTGTACAGGTGAAGAACACAGGCCAGATGTATGCCTCCAAGAAGCTGTGCAAGAAGCGCCTGAAGAAGAAACATGGTGAGAAGATGGCCCTGCTGGAGAAGCAGATCCTGGAAAAGGTCAACAGCCTGTTTCTTGTCAACCTGGCCTACGCCTATGACACCAAGACCCACCTGTGCCTTGTCATGACCCTGATGAACGGCGGTGACCTCAGGTACCACATCTATTACGTCAGTGAGAAGACCAAGGGTATTGAGATGGCACGCATCATCTACTACACAGCGCAGATCTGCACAGGCATTCTTCATCTGCATGAAATGGATATCATATATCGTGACATGAAGCCAGAGAACGTGCTGCTGGACAGCTTTGGCCAGTGCCGACTCTCTGATCTGGGTCTGGCCGTGGAGCTACCTGCTGGAAAGACCATCTCCCAGAAGGTAAGCCTGTTGAAGTTGGATTTTCAAAAACTTGTAGTTGACTGTGGCTTTGGKAAACTATCGAAAGTCGGGAGCAGTAGGGATGGTGGAGAATGAGTATGAAGAGATGATGATGATGTCATGACAATGAAGGCAATACGGTTCCTTTATGGTTGCGATCTGATAGCAAGCTTCCAGAATTGACCTTTTCATCATAGTGTGACAATTTGGATGGTTAAAAGTGCCTGTGGCTTCTAATGCATTTTCTGGTGAATTGGCAATGATGTATCAGCAACAGCTTTAGGTCAAAAAGCCAGGCTGAAGGGTTTTATATGGGATCAGAAGCGACGTGCTATGTCTCACTAAAAAAATGAGGAGTAACTTAATATGGGAGGGAGTGGGTGAGTTTATGACATGGTATTGTCCTATACCTGCCTATTAGATGATGGGGCTAGGGTTAGGGTTGATGACTTTTGACCTCAGAGTCTCATATATATATTCTCTGGACCCTCTCTCTGTCTCTGAAGCTTTTGCTGTAAATCTGGAGGGATTACTGGATCGTTCAGGATCTGTCCAAGAGGAGTCTCTGCCTCCATTATATAACCCAGGGATGCGCAAGATGGAGGCACGGTGGCTTCAAAACAGTGCCCCTTCAGTCATCTAGTGTACATATAAATCATTGATCTACACCAGGGATGGGCAACTTTGATTGGACCACGAAAAATCWGAACTCATCATGAGGGGCTTGCGGGTCTGCGTACTCACATCAGTACCTACAGATGCAGTCAGAGCCGGCCCTAGCCTTTTGGGGGGCCTTAAGTTACATTTTGTTAGGGGGCCCTCCTCACCTTGTGAGCAAAACATTTTAGCCCCCCCTCTTGACAGAGGAGAGAATAAAACAAATCCTGTAATGCTACACATTTTGCCATGAGGCATAGAGAAGCTTTACCCATTTTATAACACATTTCATGCAATTCTACTCATTTTGCCATGGGCCAGAGAGAAACATTTGCCATTTTACAGCTCATTTCCTGCAATTCTACTCATAACTTTGAGAGAGAGTGACAAACAAAATCAATGGGTGCCCCTCAGATGGTAATTCGACCATGATTACTACAAGATAGCTGGCCAGACTAATTTACCAATCTAAAAATGTTTTGCTGACATATGCTAATTGAGTGACTATCAGTGACTGACATAACAATAAAAAAACCTGCTGATGCACAAACCACATGTCAAAATTTCATTTAGTGTATCCCCCCCCCCATTTAAAAAAAATATTTATTTGGAAATTGTCATTTGCCCATCCTTGATATAACCGATTTTATCCTTAGTGGGTGGTTATTGTATCCCAGACGACTATAGGACGACCATTTTGGGGGCATTGTAAGTAGAGTTGGGGGTTGGGTTTGGTGTGTCAGGGGTGTCCTCTACAGTGAAAAGGGTATTATCATGTTCAGCCCCTAAACTCCTTGGATACTGCGTAAACTCATGGGTACAGCACCTTTGTGCAATATAAAGATAGGCAAGATTTATGTAGCCTCTTGAGACTATAGAATGATCTATTATAAGGTCTCTTTGTGGGGTGTCTGTTTGCACAACCAGGATACAAAAAAATGAGGTCATCAAAACCAATCTGACCAATCAAAGACACAGGACAGGAGTTTGCAAGTCAACGAACCAGAGAAACGGATAGTTTAGAAGCATCTCCCTTGGTTAAGTCAACCATTTCAATCAGGGATGACAAGGCTAATTGTGTTAATTGTGTTGTTACCTGGGTGTTTTGACTGATACTTGATGAAAAATGCATCTTCGGAAGACTTCTGCCTGTACTAGTTCTTAAGATGCTGTGTGTATGTTTATCAATCCTGTGAACCAGTCAACCATTAGCTTTTCAGTCAAATGATTTGTCACAGAGTTTTACAGATTGGGGCATCTCTACAGGTCAATGAAGAGTAAGATGCAGGCTCTGTAGAAGCCCAGTAAGCTCATTATCCAGAGCTCTTCTCTGGTCCTCCTCGGCAGACCGGGGAGCCTTGACTAACCCCCCATAGGCTTGGCTGGCTTTGGCCTGGTAAGCCTCTTACTTAGCAGGCATTACACAAATCAGTCCCCTGATCAGACTAGCAAAACCAGGTTAACCTTAGGCACAGTTTGTGTGTATTAATGAACTAGACCATTTTGATGGTCTACTTACAATTTCTTGACTATGCAGTGTATTTAGTGAGGCCTTAGATCTACAAAAAAGTTTGAGGAATTAGAGGCCAAAGTTTGCCCCAGCTGTTTGGCCAATGGCTGGACCAATCAGGTGTTTRGAGAKCTTTGATTTGACCAGTCACAGGGAGTAAGTAGTCCATCGCTGTCCTCTTTTGGAAAGTTGTTTTCAATGTGGTTAGCAATTAAGCGCGGGTCAAAAGTCAACCGAAAGATGGGAGTGGCATGTCCATTTTTGTGTAAAAGTAGAAACCTGGCAAGCAGTCCTGCTTTAGCTCATGCAGAATAAAAGCTAATAGACACCTGGTACCAGAGACTCCGTGTTGAGTCGTGCATAAGAACAACAGCCCCGTGGTATATTGGTCATATACCACACCGCCTCGGGCCTTATTGCTTAAATAGACACCTGGTACCAGAGACTCCGTGTTGAGTCGTGCGTAAGAACAATAGCCCTTAGCCGTGGTATATTGGCCATATACCACACCCCCYYGGGCCTTATTGCTTAAATAGAAGCCTGATACCAGTCAACCAAGGTGAAAAGCTCTTGAATTCATGCTATAGGTCCAATGTGCAGTGCTGTGGTAGTGTCGTCCTCTAGAATACAGGGCCACAGGGCTCTCCAGGACGTATTGCTAAGCACATTTGTAATGCTATACTTGTGCATGGTTATACATATAGATGTACACGTGTGTGTGTGTGTGTGTGTGTGTGTGTGTGTGTGTGTGTGTGTGTCTTACAGTATATGGTGCATGTGGTCGCTCACTAGAGTCCATAGATGGACATCCTTTATGGAAGCAGAAGGAGAGGTACGTCACCCTGGATGTGCACATGACTCTTGACAGGAGAGAGAGAGAGATTAGCATTAGCATTAAGCTACTTGTCCCATGCTATGGCTGAAGTCAGGAAGGAGCATAGGAGGGACTAGAGAGGGGCAGAGAGAGAGAGACAGGAAATAGAGGGCTTATATAAAACATCACATGGCTGTGTTCATAGCCATGTCCTGTTTTATGTAAGCCCTCTTCTTCCTGTCACACATGGCTGTGTTCAAAGCCATGTCCTGTTTTATACAAGCCCTCTTCTTCCTGTCACACATGGCTGTGTTCAAAGCCATGTCCTGTTTTATATAAGCCCTCTTCTTCCTGTCACACATGGCTGTGTTCATAGCCATGTCCTGTTTTATATAAGCCCTCTTCTTCCCTTTGCCTCTATCTCTGTCCCTTTATAGTCATTCCTAAGATCCAGCCTAACCTTATGTTCCTGGTCTCAGCCTCACTAGGTCTCACCTGGTTTCACCTTCCCTAGCCCGAGGCTAGTACTTCTTAGACCAGGCTAGTAGAAAATGTGCCAAACGTGCCAAACTAACACTAAAACATAATTTTTGTCTAATCATATTTCATGGTACAGACCCTTGGCAAGTAGAATATCACCCAGGCTGTTCCATCCTCATGTGGATTTCCGATAACCCATTATAACTGGCATCGGCATGCTCTCATTATCTGTCAAGAGAAATGTTGACTTTTGAGAAACAGGAAACAGATACAGTAGAGAAGGAACTGTAAGGAGGGTTAAAATCACTTCTAAAACCATGTGAACCATGCCATGTGATGGATCTGATATCATGACAGGAACAAATGAGCTGATATTTCAAACATACTGTACGATGATGAGTTGTCCTCTAATTGTCTCCATCTTGCTTCCATTCTTCCTGAATCTCTCCTCCTCTACACCGTCCCAGGCTGGAACCGGAGCGTACATGGCCCCTGAGATCCTGAACGAAGTTCCCTACAGGACATCGGTCGACTGGTGGGCGCTGGGCTGCAGTATTTACGAGATGGTGGCTGCCTACACCCCATTCAAAGGTCCCGAATCCGGGAAGCAGAAGGTGGAGAAGGAGGAGGTGCAACGGCGCATCTGCAAAGAGGAACCCCCATGGGAACACAAGAACTTTGACGCGCCCACCAAGGCCATCATCCAGGAGTTCCTCAAGAAGAAGACTGATGAACGCCTGGGCTGCAAGTAAGARAATCAGCTGTCCAGGCTACCATTTAATATACRCAATCATAACAATTATCTCTTCTCTACTGATGTTGTCATTTATGAAGAAACAGCCCTATCAAGTCAGGTAGCTCACCATAGCTGGCATAATAGCATTCATTTTTCAATTACGGTCAATTCAGAAAATAAACCAAATTACAATTCTACATTTTCCTCATTGAAAAGCATGGCAGAGAATTGGAATGTGAATGTTAGCGTACTTTCTGAATAGACAGGAATTATAATGAAATTGACCCCAAACCTGTTGTTGGCTAGCATGCTGATGCAACATAGATGTTCAACTCAGTTGTCAGTCAACTACCTAGATTACAATTGATCAAGAGCAGTATCAAAAGTATCCGATGTACTCTGCAAACAACTGGTTGAATTCATTTTTTGGTACACAGTATTTAAGTTTGTTTGTTCAACTGTATTTCTTGCTGAGTTATCTGTGACATTAGCCTAGTTAGCTAGTTAGCCTTCACCTGTCAGTATGATGCTCATACGGATGTGTCAACAAACTTTCCTCCACAGGGGAGGAGGTGAGGACCCCCGTAAGCACGAGTGGTTCAAGTCCATCAACTTTCCTCGTCTGGAGGCTGGTTTGATCGACCCCCCTTGGGTGCCCAAGCCCAACGTGGTCTATGCCAAGGACACTGGCGACATTGCTGAGTTCTCCGAGATCAAGGGCATTGTGTTCGACGCCAACGATGAGAAGTTCTTCAAGGAGATTGGCACGGGAGCCGTGGCCATTCCGTGGCAACAGGAGATGATCGATACGAACCTGTTTGACGAGCTGAACGACCCCAACAGGAAAGAGTGTGCTGGGGGGGATGACGGGGAGGGGAAGTCTGGCACGTGCACATTGCTGTGAGCAGTCAAACCTGGCACACATATACACCAAAACATGGCACCAATACATCAACTGATTCGCTCATGTTCTGTAAAATTCTTGTAAAACATTACACACAGAAATAATTGAACACAATGCACCGGAGAACAGCAGGAGACAGAGATGAGGTATTCTTCACTGGACTGGGTCGATTGACATTGATTTTAGTAATATGTGTTGAAAGTTCCCTGAGCTTCCGAACACATAGGAGAGTAAAGGTGGCTTTACCAAGATTGGTATTGGTAGTCTCTTCAGATTGCAGCTACTCCCAGATGTTTCTCGTGATGTTTAGTGCTCTTCTGGCCAACCGGGGTCGTAAGATTAAAATATAACAAATTCATATTGTGGATAAAACATTTTTTTTATGATTAATGGATAAACACAGGCCTCTGTTTACATACAGCTCGCATCCGAAAGATGTATGTATGTAGACTGCAGTGCTAGCCCTAGGCCTGAAACCTAGGCATTGGCCACAATGGAGCACGGTATGCTGAATTTACTAGTTTGGGAATATGGTTGGGATCTCATTCTTGATTGTGTTCCATTAATTGAATTTGATAGAGGCCACGTTTTTTCAACACCCCCCGTCCCCGTCCCGGTCTCGTCCCCGTCCCCGTCCCGTCCCCGTCCCTGTCCCGTCACCGTCCCCGTCCCCTTCCCCGTCCCCGTCCCCGTCCCGTCCCCGTCCCCCACACCAAGATTCATTTTGTCTCTCGAAAGGCAGAGGTGATACCTTTTTTTGGTCAA
Organism: Salvelinus sp. IW2-2015; assembly: GCF_002910315.2. Classification (NCBI taxonomy): domain Eukaryota; kingdom Metazoa; phylum Chordata; class Actinopteri; order Salmoniformes; family Salmonidae; genus Salvelinus; species Salvelinus sp. IW2-2015. Next base: position 36,085,183 of record NC_036859.1, read on the forward strand.
ATATTTCAAGAGATCAATGTCTGTATGGACACATCACCTTTATAGAAATTCCACCTGGAAGCGATCAAAAGCTAATCAATAATATTTCTACCATCAGAAGTTATTTAAAAACAAAATGTGGCAGAGATTTACTTACAGTGGGGAGAACAAGTATTTGATACACTGCCGATTTTGCAGGTTTTCCTACTTACAAAGCATGTAGAGGTCTGTAATTTTTATCATAGGTACACTTCAACTGTGAGAGACGGAATCTAAAACAAAAATCCAGAAAATCACATTGTATGATTTTTAAGTAATTCATTTGCATTTTATTGCTTGACATTAGTATTTGATACATCAGAAAAGCAGAACTTAATATTTGGTACAGAAACCTTTGTTAGCAATTACAGAGATCATACGTTTCCTGTAGTTCTTGACTAGGTTTGCACACACTGTAGCAGGGATTTTGGCCCACTCCTCCATACAGACCTTCTCCAGATCCTTCAGGTTTCGGGCTGTCGCTGGGCAATACGGACTTTCAGCTCCCTCCAAAGATTTTCTATTGGGTTCAGGTCTGGAGACTGGCTAGGCCATTCCAGGACCTTGAGATGCTTCTTACGGAGCCACTCCTTAGTTGCCCTGGCTGTGTGTTTCGGGTCGTTGTCATGCTGGAAGACCCAGCCACGACCCATCTTCAATGCTCTTACTGAGGGAAGGAGGTTGTTGGCCAAGATCTCGCGATACATGGCCCCATCCATCCTCCCCTCAATACGGTGCAGTCGTCCTGTCCCCTTTGCAGAAAAGCATCCCCAAAGAATGATGTTTCCACCTCCATGCTTCACGGTTGGGATGGTGTTCTTGGGTTGTACTCATCCTTCTTCTTCCTCCAAACACGGCGAGTGGAGTTTAGACCAAAAAACTAAATTTTTGTCTCATCAGACCACATGACCTTCTCCCATTCCTCCTCTGGATCATCCAGATGGTCATTGGCAAACTTCAGACGGGCCTGGACATGCGCTGGCTTGAGCAGGGGACCTTGCGTGCGCTGCAGGATTTTAATCCATGACGGCGTAGTGTGTTACTAATGGTTTTCTTTGAGACTGTGGTCCCAGCTCTCTTCAGGTCCTGACCAGGTCCTGCCGTGTAGTTCTGGGCTGATCCCTCACCTTCCTCATGATCATTGATGCCCCACGAGGTGAGATCTTGCATGGAGCCCCGTGACCGAAGTGATTGACCGTCATCTTGAACTTCTTCCATTTTCGAATAAATGCGCCAACAGTTGTTGCCTTCTCACCAAGCTGCTTGCCTACAGGTCTGTGAGAGCCGGAATTCTTACTGGTTGGTAGGTGATCAAATACTTATGTCATGTAATAAAATGCAAATTAATTACTTACAAATCATACAATGTGATTTTCTGGATTTTTGTTTTAGATTCCGTCTCTCACAGTTGAAGTGTACCTATGATAAAAAATTACAGACCTCTACATGCTTTGTAAGTAGGAAATCCTGCAAAATCGGCAGTGTATCAAATACTTGTTCTCCCCACTGTACCTATAATGACTTACCTTTAGTCGATCACTAAATTTCCAAGCAGATGGACTTTCCAATCTAGCATCTAGTTTTATTTTAAAACGGTGTTGTTTTTTTAATATAAATATGTATACCTATGCATTGACAGGGGAGAAATCCACAGATTAGGTGCTAGTCAAGACTGGATGAATGCTCAACTCTCGTTGGGCTGTGAAGGTTCTATGCCCTGGTTTCTCAGGAGAGAGGAATGTAGAGAAAATCCAGTCGGATTCTATATTCGAAGATTGAACATTGAGAGGAGTCGGGCTAGGCCAAAAATGTGTTCCTGTACCAGGAATATCTATTTGTCCCTCCCCCCATGCTTCCATTCATGTGATTTGTCTGAAGTTCGAGATACGTGTACAAATCTAAAGTTAGAATCTAGTTAGCTAGCTAGCTTTCAAAACTTTTAACAAAGAAAATCACAGTTCCCTTGTTTGTTGTCTCAGGGCTAAGAGTTATTTCATATAATAATAATATATGATTATTATATAACTTTAAATTGACTAACTTTATTATATTATACTATGAATATAAATATCATAAACATACTTGTAAATATAATTTGAGAGGAAAACATTACATATGCTACTGTAGGAATGTCAGTCATTTATCAGGGACTTGCATCAATCTTGAATTATTTGAATAAAAATATGTCTTTTAAAGCTTTTGTTTTTTATTACTACCTCCAATGGTAATTCACTATTGTACTTGTGCATGTGTGTTCCTGTGTGTGTGTGTTTGTTCTTGTGAAAAGCACTTTTCATTCATTTCGCTCAAGTTGCTGCATTAGGAATCAAACAGCTGAACATAAGATGTACATGCTGTCTAGACCAGGTGTGCGTCCACCATCACGCGCATGTTTATTTTGTCCATCCACACCAGACGCAGTCAGGACACCCAGGCTGAAATATCAAAACGAACTTACCTGAAAGGACCTGAAATGCATATGGTCCTTTTTTTCTGGATCTTTGTAGAATTCTGATCCATTTTGAGTCACACAAAATCGTGTGTTCTCTTCTCCGACAATTAATTCACAGATAAAAAGGGAAAACTAGTTAGTTTCTAGTAATCTCTCCTCCTTCAGTCTTCTTCTTCTGTAGACCTTATATGGCGGTTGGCAACCAACTTTAAGGTGCATTACCACCACCAACTGGACTGGTGTGGACCGCCATTCATCTTTCAATCATCCACGTGGGTAAATGCTCCTAAAAACCAATCAGGAGATGGGAGAGGCGGGACTTGCAGTGTGCGTCAAGCGTCAAAAATAGAACCAAGTTCTATTTTAGCGCCTGGCTACGCAGACGCTCGTTGACGCGCGAACAGTTTGGATGAAATGATGGAATAACATGTATGTGAAGAAAAAAAATGTGCGACGTGAGCCCACGTAACACGAGCGATGTGGTCAGCATGTTAAGCAATACGCCTCATGAACATGAAAAGATCCCCTTGTTCCCACAGTGCCTATCGACCTCAGAACTAGGGGTGTACTGTGTATTTGGACAAAACGAGTATCGTAACGGATATGGAGAATTATCCGAATATGATTATGATAATTACCGTGATCAGAAAAAAAGGCCTTTTCAGATGCCAGCACGCATCACTCTCATGTCAGACAGTGTGAAGCGATGTGTGTTCTAAATAACTAAACTAGTTCAGCTGTCTGAAAAGAAACGGGCAGGTTTAAGCCCACTGCAACGATTGGATTGCGCATCTGAGGTATAGGCAGGGTTCTAAATTACCTGTTTTTATTCGTAGCACTGGTGCTCCTAATTTCAGAAAGTAAGGAGCACCAGACAAAATGTAGGAGCACCAGACAAAATGTAGGAGCACCAGAATTKTTATTATTTYTTTTACTGCAAATGACTATCCTATCATCCTTAATCACCAGTTGTTAMCTTGATGATGTAGAACACATCAGTGGACAATACATTTGAATAAAAACAATGTTTAATAATTGTATTCAAAAGTGTGACTGCAAACGGTAATTAAAACATGAGCTTTGTTGTGCAACTGCAAACTATAAACTGTTATCCATTACTGCAATGAGCTAACAGGAAATAGTAGTAATAATAATAATACTAAACTATGTAATAATATTGTTGTTGTAACCAGGCAACATGCTGACTGTGAACTGATACTTGGATAATGAAATAAATGTTTAGTCTCCTTTCACAATAACTAATACATTTCTTTGATGTAAATTGTTGCTAATAATTCTACTTGCGTTTAGGGCTAAGGTTTAGGATAGGTGCTGCAGATCATTTTTGTTGAGGGGGCGGAGGGGGGTGCTGAGGAGTATTTTTCTCCGCTCTGTTGACGAGTGTTCTTCTCCGCTCATACAGGAGTAATAAAGGCCTTTATTATATACGTTTTATTTTATTTCCATTTGTCAGGGGGTGCTGCAGCACCCTCAGCACCCCTACAGCTATGCTSTGGMCCGGCTTGGGCTGCCACCTGTTGCCTGTCAAATACGGCTGCCTGGTGGTAGACCTAGTGATGACCCTCCCGCACCTGCCCCGATGCACTTTATGTGCTTTTGACTTAAGTTATGTGGATCGGTAGAAGCAGCATCTCCGACAGTGTCCTCAACATCATCTTCTTCTGGTTGTGGTTGATCATTTTCATCATTCTTTTTTTTTGTTTGTTAAAGAAAGCTTAAATTCAGCCCCGTTTTACTGTTGTTGTTCTTGCTAGCTAGCTTGCTAGCCAATGCCAATACTTAGCTGACAGAAAGCGGCAGCACAGTTCTGAGGGAAAGTTTKTGCGAAAAAGGTATTGATTATGTGCCTGGCCTGTGCCTGGTGTGTGATTGGTTTAATTAGCTACATTTACACATTTGTAGCATTACGATTGGTTATGAATTGTAAACAATCTATCAGCCTGTCTTGTTTGAGCCTGTGTTGTTTGAGCAGTGAAGAGAAGAGTCATATTTAGTTTTTTTTAATCATGTTTTTGTTGCACGGGGCTCCCAAAATAAAATGTAAAGTCGCACAGCGCCAAAAAATTGTTGCAAGTGCGAATTGGTCGAAGAGCCCTGGGTATGGGCTTAAAGGCTTTTAAAGCGCACTTCCAGTTTTTCCGATWACAAGTAAATCCGATTATGAGAATCAAGTGTGATAAAACGGATACAATTRCGAATACGAGTATGACGAGTTCGGCTCACCTCATTGTAGTCCAGGGTACATGTTAACTCCCGTGGAAAGCACTGCGGCAGTCTTGAGTGAAACCTACAAAAATTGACCGCAGTAATCCCATTAGGTAGAGATCACAAGCAGACYGTGCGGCCCAGGGCAGATTTCAGTGTGCTACTCTTAGCTGATAAGAAGATAATCGGCCTTACCGCCAAAGTACTGAAATCAACCTCTAATCTCCAAGGACCTAAAGGGAAGCCTCAGGACGATATCTACACTACTGTTCCTTACAAAATGGTGTTTAGCTACTGAAAAAAATGTGTGGGGAAAATAGAGCTCAAACTTGATAGATCATTAGGAATGTTTGTGTAGGTGAAAAGTTCAATAGTCTACTGGAGAGGAATAAACACAGGATGAAAGAGAGATGGAGGCAGAGCAAGAGATGTATTAAGAGAAAACAGTGTGTTTTTAGTTTACAAATCAGTTTTGGAGTGAAACAGAATGGGCGGAGGGGACATCCCTGACGTTTGGCTBTCTTGATGCAGAGACGATGTTCCAAGGGCATGGTTTAAGGGCTGTTAAGGGAGTGACGAAGCTAGACGAAGTTACTAGAGCTAAAAGCAGAGAGATTATCTGTTAAAGAGTGAGACTCAGGTATTGACAGGTAATGGTGGTGAAGGGCAGCGCACCCTAAAAACGTTGCCACAACCTGTTGGATCCTACAGTTAAACATAGCAYAGCCAGTTGCAGGGATTTTCCTGATTGATCAGAAATTCAAGCTTTTCTGATCATGACATTATCCTCCATCAGTGAAAGCTGGTGACTTGAAAAATTGAGAAGGATGGATAGGAGACCCACGGGATAGGCAAACGACAAACCTTGTTTAAAAGACCATCAAAGACAAATTATTTTAACCCCTTACACTCATGGAAATTAGCCCACAGTGGTTTCAGAAAGTATTCACACCCTTATGACTTTTTCCACATTTTGTGTTACCGCCTGAATTTAAAATGGCTTTCATTGAGATTTTGTGTCACTGACCTACACACAATACCTTATAATGCCAAAGTGGAATTATGTTTGTCGAAATTTTTACAAATTAATAAAAAAAAATAAAAAAAAGCTGAAATGTTTTAAGTCAATAAGTATTCAAGCCATTTGTTATGGCAAGCCAAAATAAGTTCAGGAGTAAAAACAAGTCACGTAATATGTGGCATGGACTCTGTGTGCAATAATAGTGTTTAACATGATTTTTGAATGACTAACTCATCTCTGTACCCCACACATACACATACTTCAGACAAACAGATTGTAATTGTGATGCTCATAGAATGGAGTCATGAGTGCTTTCAAGTACATTTTCCCAGCAAATTTTCTTCACAATATGACAAACATGGGCTCATTGTGTTCAGGACAACCCAGGGTATAACATATCTCATCCTTGTAACTGTGGATCAAACATAACGATCATAAACGTTGACACTGTAAATGACATTACATGAGTTTTATGACATGGAAATGTGAAGTGCACATTTGGACTCATGGGTGTCTGGTTTGCTTGTATGACATCAAATGGGTATTTATTATAATCCTCAAGGTCTAATCTTTCAGAACACATCGACTCCTTTCGATTTACAGCTGTCACGCCCTGACCTTAGAGAGCCTTTTTATGTCTCTATTTGGTTTGGTCGGGGTGTGATTTGGGTGGGCATTCTATGTTCTTTATTTCTATGTTTTGCATTTCTTTGTTTCTGCCCGAGTGTGGTTCCCAATCAGAGGCAGCTGTCTATCGTTGTCTCTGATTGGGCATCATACTTAGGCAGCCCTTTTCCCTCCTTCTGTGTGGGATCTTGTTCTTTGTTTGTGTGCAGGTAGTTTGCACATTGAAGCTGTTCGGTCGTTGTATTCTTTATTGTTTTTGTCCTGTCAAAGTTTCACTTCGTTATTAAAGTATGTGGAACTCAAAGAACGCTGCGCATTGGTCTCTTCCAGTGTTCAGAAGATCTCCAGTAGCCTCTGTCTTCTTTGTGGAATTCTATATTGTGTTGGTATATGTGATTGACTCTACATACAGTAATGAGAGAAAATTGACACGGCTACTCACAGTGCTTGGAGAGGAAACATTCAATGCGCCAGTGGATGAAAGAGCACATGAGACATGGTTTTAGTTCATGTCAGGAGAGAGTTGACACTGGTAGTGGAGGGGAGTGGTCACACCTATTAATCAGGGAACAGGAGGGGACTTAGATGTAAACACAAATAACAGATACATTCCATTACAGCAGTGACAACAAGTTTATCCATGAAGTTAAACTCAGAATTCACAAAGTAAACAGACTGTGCATCTATTTTGATAAGAGTGGTGAAAGAGAGAGAGAGACAGCTGCATGTGAGCTCTCAAATTTTTCAACATATTTTTTACAAAAGGATAGATTTGGAGTAAGATAAACTTTGAATTTTTCGGCAGGTATATATGCAGGATGCTACCCTCCACAGCATGGCCTTCGCTGTGGAAGGTAGCGTCCTACAACCTAATTTTGGCCAAAATTAACCGGAGAGATTACTGCTACCAAGGTTCTTTTTCCAAGCTATACGGAGGGTGCTCTAGCAAACAAACAGCAGAGACCTGAGGACACCATCCAACCTGGAACTGAGTGACTAGTGTTTGGTCTGATGCTATTTTGAAAGCCAAGAAGAAAATTWAAAATAAATTWAAAATAAAGTACATTACAATGATGTATTTTACTTTATGGGGACTGAATGCTGAGTTAAGGGTGCCAGGCTTGCTAGGACAGACCAGATACAACTTCAATTAGCACTGAGGTGTGAAGTGAAAGGTGTCGAGGCCTTTGGGCCCAACAAGTGGCAGGAGTCTTTGAAGCCCCCACCTGCTGTTCAAAGACTATCAACTGGCATTTTCTACAAGAAATCTGACTCCAGAAAGAAAGTATTCTCCCAAGTGGGTGTTACACCTACTCCCGTTGCCTGCTGCTTGGATTCCACCTGGCGATCTGTTCAGAGTCTGCCCTGGACTATCTCCCCCTGTCTGGTACAGGTACCCCCACCACACTCCCCCTCTCTCCCGAGGTATCGCTCGCCTCCAGCACATACGCAMTGTGGCTAGCCCCAAGTTGTTATATGTATATTTTTTWATCTTGTGCATTTTGCTATTTGCCTCATGACTCCAGTATGCTTTGTTGACTACAAACTTTCTTTACCCAACCGTGGGACAGACTATGTTTGTTCCCACACTCGGGACTCTGACTCTCTTGTCTCTTATCTGATGCACATTCAGATGTCATAAATCAGCACTGCAGAGCTCTCCCTGTCCTATGCCGTGCCTTGATTGTATTACTGTTGATGATATCTGGAAATGTACATGTACATCCTGGCCCATTTATTGTTGCTAGCCCCAATTCTGACTTGTGCTCTGATATCTGCTTCACTGTTTTCTGCTCTCATAAAAGCCTGAGTTTTCTGCATGTTAACACTAGAAGCTTATTACCTAAAATGGATCAATTGAAAGTGTGGGTTCACAGCTCCAATCCAGATGTGTTGGTCATTACTGAGACGTGGTTAAGGAAGAATGTTTTGAATACTGATGTTAAACTCTCTGGTTATAACCTTTTTTGTCAAGACAGATCTTCCAAAGGTGGGGGAGTGGCAATCTTTACCAATGATCACCTTCGGTGCTCGGTTGTCTCCACCAAGTCTGTCCCCAAACAATTTGATTTGCTGGTGTTAAGCATTAAACTTTGAAATAGCTCTTTGTTGACTGTTGCTGGGTGCTACTGTCCTCCATCAGCACCAGTCTGTACCCTACCTGCCCTAAGCTCTATCCTGGCCCCTGACACTAAGTCTGACTTTGTCCTGCTAGGTGACCTAAACTGGGACATGCTTAAACCACCTGACCAAGTCCTAAAGCAATGGGACTCCCTAAATCTTTCTCAGATTATTACCAATCCCACAAAGTATGACTCCAAACACCCAGAAAAGGCTACTCTCCTCGATGTTATCCTCACAACTAATCCTGATAGGTATCAGTCTCGTGTTTGCTGTAATGACCTAAGTGATCACTGTTTTACAGCCTGTGTTCGTAATGGCTGCTCAGTGAAACGACCTGTCCTGATTTGTCATAGACGCTTGCTAAAAACTTTAATGACCAAGTCTTCCTACATGAACAGGCCTCTGTAAAATGGTATAGAATCAGCTCTGTCGAAGATTCTTGGACATTCTTTTTGATATWTCAGTGGTATTGTTAACAAACACGACCCCATAAAGAAAATGAGAATTAAAAACAGGTTCAGCCCCTGGTTCGACTGTGATCTTGCAGAGTTACTCCAACTCAAGAATTGCATTTGGCGAAATGTTCTTAATCACCACTTCATTAAGTCAGGATTCCTATTTGACTCAGCCATGCCTCCCTGCCCATCCAACATTTCCTCATCTCCCACCCCTTCTAACACAACTATCCCCAACGCTTTCTTCCTGCAGGCGGTCACTGAGTCCGAGGTGCTAAAGGAGCTCCTTAAACTTGACCCCAAAAAAGCATTTGGGTCAGATGGTTTAGACTATTTCTTCTTTAAGGTTGCTGCCTCTATCATCGCCAAGCTTATCTCTGACCTTTTTATCCTGTCTCTCCTTTCTGGGGAGGTTTCCATTGCTTGGAAGGCAGCCACGGTTCGTCCTTTATTTAAAGGGGGAGATCAATCTGATCCTAACTGTTATAGGCCTATTTCTATTTTGCCCTGTTTATCAAAAGTGTTGGAAAAACTTGTCAATAATCAACTGACTGGCTTTCTTGATGTGTATAGTATTCTCTCTGGTATGCAATCTGGTTTCCGCTCAGGTTATGTCCTTCTCTCAGTACTGTCCTTCTCTCAGCACATATCAAAGCTGCAGGCTAAAGTTAAATCCAGACTTGGATTACGGAGACGTAATTTATAGTTCGTCAGGTAAGGGTGCTCTCGAGCGGCTAGATGTTCTTTACCATTTGGCCATCAGATTTGCCAACAATGCTCCTTATAGGACGCATCACTGCACTCTAAACTTCTCTGTAAACTGGTCATCTCTGGTAGCCGCAAAGACGTCGCAATTTCAGAACCATAGACAGCGATCGGTAGTGGCTGAGTGCCTGGTACATTCGATGATTTTATTTAGGGACTGGGGAGCAAATTCCAATTTTGCGAGGATGCTGAAAAACTGCGCTATGTTAATGAGCTCTCACCATCATCATTATAACTATTTATTTCATTCAAATTCACAAAATCATGTTGTTTATAAGCCCACTAGGCATCTGATTTGTTGTCATTAAATGTTGTGATTAATAGAAAGGAATATAACGTTAGCTTGCGTACTGTGGCCTACCTCAGTGTCCAATCCAACTCACAGAAAAATATGAAAACATGAACTCATTACCTTGATTCAATGGTGGCTACTTTGAAGAATCTCAAATATAAAATAGATTTTGATTTGTTTAACACTTTTTTAGTTACTACATGATTCCATATGTGTTATTTCATAGTTTTTGTGTCTTCACTTGTTATGCTACAATGTAGAAAATAAGAAAATTAATTATTACAAGGTTGAAATAGCCAAACTTTTTTTTTTATATATGTGCGCATTTTTTTATTTATGTATTTATTATGATGCTTATGTATTAAATTTTTCAAGTTATTCACCCAACCTTGTTTTATTTATTCTATCGAAAAAGAAGGCAAGGAATGCAGCACATTGTTATGTATTTATTTTATAGAATATTTTGCCTATATTAACAAATGTATTTTAGGGCATAAGTGAACCAAAATATGACAGCTTTCAGACAGGTTCAAACAAGTTTCCCCTGTCATTCCCCTGTCAATTGCGCACAAGCATTGTTCCCCAGCCAATCATTGTTACCCAGGCAATCATTGTTCCCTAGCCAATCATTGTTACCCAGCCAATCATTGTCCCTCAGCCAATCATTGTCCCTCAGCCAATCATGGTTCATCAGCCAAAAATAAAGTTCTAAAACCTAGAAAACAATATATAATCTCCCTCCTTCATCTCCTACAGTTTGAATAACCTCATTTGAATTGAATGACATCCTACAAAATGCTCAACTATCATCACTATTCACCATCTCAATCTCTCCAACAATGTCACCAACTCACCAAGCTTCTAAATCACACGTGTGTAGTACTAGGTTAATTCTCCGATACTTTGATTGGATGGACAACATGTTAGTTCATATTACAAAAGCTTTGATTGGTTGGAGAACATCCTCCAGAAGTTGTCATAATTACCATGTAGGTCTATGGAAGGGAGTGAGGATCACAAGCCTCCTAGGTTTTTTATTGAAGTCAATGTAGCCAAAGGAGGACAGAACATAGTTGTCCTCTGGCTACACCATGGTGCTACCCTACAGACAACTGTAGTCCTTCATTGCAAAAAAAGTGTGTTTTAATCACAGGAGGTTGGTGGCACCTTAATTGGGGAGGACGGGCTCTTGGTATTGGCTGTAGCGGAATCAGTGGAATGGCATAAAATACATCAAACACATGGTTTCCATGTATTTAATGCCATTCCATTTGCTCCGTTCGGGGCCATTATTATGAGCCGTCCTCCCTTCAGCAGCCTCCACTGGTGACGTGAATATATTTAGTGTATTTTAATGTTTTATTATTTTTTTATTTCTGAAAATCATTGAGTAGGATGGTCCTCCCCTTCCTCCTGTGAGGAGCCTCCACTGTCCCCCATATTGTTCCTAAATTTCTATGTTGTTCTGATCACATCCTTGCATCAGCCTTTGAACATACTGTAAGCCTACTATATAAGGATAGGGGCAAAAAATATATTATAATAATAATATAATAATGTAGGACAAAACACACATCACGACAAGAGAGACACCACAACACTACATAAAGAGAGACCAACATGGTAGCAACATGACAACAACACAGTAGCAGCACAACATTGTTAGGCACAGACAGCACAAGGGGCAAAAAGGTAGAGAATAAAGATCACCGTTTATTTACGGTAATCAAAGTAATTAGTTAATTGCAAATCAAGCTCCTTTAATTTAAGCTGATGCATATKATCTACTACTCATGAAAATGGGTGCTTAAACACAATTATTGCTTGAGTGCAAACCATTAGGCTACTACTATGATATATATATCACTACTGGATAGCACCATCCCAAAGGTAGGCCGTCATTGTAAATAMRAATTTGTTCTTAACTGATAAATAGATAAATAAAGGTTAAATAAAAAAAATATTTAAATAAAATACTCCAGTCTCCTTTTTACCTCATTGAACACCTGATGTACTTATTAACAAAAGGTACATCTCAATAGGTATCACAGGTATCCTCATGACATCACARGTGGAGGAGGGGCCTTTCCTCTTTTGTTCTCTATTGTTCCTCAAGCAATGAGGAGGCTGATGACATCACATCTGACAACTCCTTGAATGTCCTATTCCTTGAAGTTTGCAGTTTCTAAAAAACAACCTTTTTGCTAAAAATGTAAAGTTTTTTACCCTTTTGTATTTGTGTTTATTATGGATCYCCATTAGCTGCTGCCTTTTAGTGTGCGTATGTACTTTACCGTATTTATACTTGGGATATCGCTTTTCAACAGGAAAAGTGAATTAATTGCTGGAAGACGTCATTAAAGCAAGGCAAGAATGACCCTTCATTCAACGGATCTGTCTGCCTTAATGCTGCTGCCCTCTTGTGGCAAAGGTAGAATACCACAAGCTACTTGTGGTCATTATGACGGGCAGGCTGACTACACCGCATGCGCGCAGCTGGTTTGGGTTCTGTGTAACCTTGACAATCATTACATAACGACACATAAGAGATAAGACACCATTTGTTTTTTCTTCTCCAAAATCACCTTTTAATCCACAATTGTTGCGGCATCATGCAGATGATAACAAGTTGTTCCTTCAGGATTCCATTTTAGACCGTAACATAGCTTTGAATATGATCCATGTCCTGTAAATCTTTGTTTTATATAGTTTCTTCTTTACAGTGCTTAGACATTGTGTTCTGTGACAGAAAAAAAATACTGTGTGACTCCATTAAATATATACATTGAGAAAGACAGAGGGAGGGATAGACTTGAGAGTAAGAGACAAACAGACACGCTTTCCACCCAAAGATAGGCATATACAGTACATAGATACAATGTATTGCATTTACACAGCGCTTCCTCGCAGGTCTCCAATCGCTTTTGTGTGTGTGAGGTGCATATGAATGAATGTGATGTAGAGGTGTGTGTGTGTGTGTGTGTGTGTGTGTGTGTGTGTGTGTGTGGTGTGTGTGTGTGTGTGTGTGGGTGTGTGTGTGTGTGTGGGTGGTGTGTGTGTGGTGTGGTGTGTGTGTGTGTGTGTGTGGTGTGTGTGTGGTGTGTGGTGTGTGTGTGTGTGTGTGTGTGTGTGTGTGTGTGTGTGTGTGTGTGGTGTGTGTGTGTGTGTGGATAGGGGAGGAGGGAGGATAACTCACCTCATCCACATTGGCTATTACAGTGGTGAGGTAAGGGGTAGAGTAAACAGACATGCAGCCGGACAGACGGCACACCACTGGGTTGTGGTAAGACCACACCACACACACACACCTATCTACAGTTCCCTATTACAATATGACGCGGTTCAAATTGTGGTCCAAAGAGGAAAAGGATTCTAAATTACATGTAATTGTAGAGGGCATCTGGGTTTGACAGTGTTTCACTGGGGTTGACTCGATGTTGAGGAATAATTATTTGTTCTGTTTTTAGATGAGAAGGTCAACTTTAAACATGGTTGTATTGACAGTAGATGACTGATGGTTAAATACTGATTGAGGCTAGCTCCTGACAGTTGATCCAACCCTTGGCACTAAGCCCTGATCTAGGTTCAGTTTACCACATCTAAGCTCCAATCTAGACCATCTGAATAGAAGATAAGATCTGAGCCTAGGTCAACACTAGAGCACCGGGTCAGACAACAAAAGCGGACTAATAGAAGGGTCTGATGGCCGTTAGGTTGGTGAGTCAAGAAAAGACTCCTGCTAGAATGACATAATGAAAGAGAAGACAAATATGATGTCATACTATGTTATACGTACTGTTTACTCTAGTACAGGCCTGGGCAACTCCAGTCCTCGCGGGCCTGATTGATGTCACACTTTTCCCCCCATCCCTAGCAAACACACCTGATTTAAACTAATTTCATTTTTAACTGAACATCATGATTAGGTGATTATTGGAGTCAGGGGCAAAAGTGTGACCACCAATCAGGCCCCCGAGGACTGGAGTTGCCCAGGCCTGTACTAGAGTAAACATAGAAGTAAACAAGGGAACTAGATGTTCCATTAAATTTGGCACGATTAACACTTTTTTCCAGGAGATAGTTGAAAATTGATGACATCACTACCCTATCCTTTGATCCAATCGCACACCGATCTCGCACCCCCTACCATCACAGATGTAGGATCTTAATTTGAGCCAGTTTGCTATAGCAGGAAGATAATCCTGCAGCAACAGGAAATGTGATTTATTATGTGGATTATAATTCATGGACATTTTTGTACGGCTGGATACATTTTTCGTTAGGGCAAATCAAGTCGGAAATTTCAAAGTGGAAATGACAAACTTTAGAAGCCTTTGTTTACATTTCCTGCTAAATCCTCAGCAACGAAAGACAGATCCTACATTTGTAGGCACTAGCCTAGGCCCTTTTTGGGTGTGATGCACTGTAGATCTGAAAGGAATGGATATGCATCAGCTATGATATAATTGCTTCATCTAGCCACTCTTGCTATGCTTACACATATCCAACCCTATCAGAAATACAAGATGGAGTCAACAAGAGCCTAAGAGAAGGGTATTCAAATCCGGGATTCAGGGTTCAGAGAACTGCTGGTTTTAATCATTTCCCATCCCGCCTAACTAGAGACTGAACTGTAACAACAGGTGAGTAGATTATCTGGCCAATCAATGAACTACCAAGGTGATGTGAAAAATACCAGATTTGAATGTCCCTCGCCTAGTATATGGACTGAGGGTGGAGGGATTGGTTTGGAATTAGGCCCATCATATTCTACCAGGAATCTTCCTCGAGGAGTAAGAACCACATTTCTCCACACTAGCCTCCTCCTCACTACTCTTTGACTGTGACTCGGAAGGTGACGCGGCCCAGGAACTTGTCTCGGTCGTCGTTGTTGCGCAGGTCGGATCCCTCAATCCGGCATTCAATGGTCAGCTCCGTGTTGTAGTCCTCCTTGTTCAGCAACAGCTTAACAGCAACCACGGGCTGCACATACCTCTCCTGTAGACAGAGAGTAAAGGGTGAGAAGAAGAGAGGTGGGAGGGGGGGGTGGGAGTAGAAAGAGACAGAGAGAAAGGAGAAGGGAGAGAGAGAGAGAAAAATGGGGAGTGGAATAGGGTAGGAAAGAAAATAAGTACAAATGAGTGGAAGCAAAAAAAGAAGTTCACTGACCAACATGGACTGTTGAATATCTTTTTCACCTAACATGGACTGTTGAATATCTCATCAACATGGACTGTTGAATATCTCACCAACATGGACTGTTGATATCTCATCAACATGGACTGTTGAATATCTTACCAAC
>NC_036859.1:36106098-36107864 GCF_002910315.2 Salvelinus sp. IW2-2015
TACCAACATGACTGTTTGGAATATCTCATCAACATGGACTGTTGATATCTCACCAACATGGACTGTTGAATATCTCATCAATATGGACTGTTGAATATTCACCAACATGGACTGTTGAATATCTCACAACATGACTGTTGAATATCTCCCCAATATGGACTGTTGAATATTTACCAACATGGACTGTTGAATATCTCACCAACATGGACTGTTGAATATCTCACCAACATGGACTGTTGAATATCTTACCAACATGGACTGTTGAATATCTACCAACATGGACTGTTGAATATCTCCCAATATGGACTGTTGAATATCTTACCAACATGGACTGTTGAATATCTCACAACATGGACTGTTGAATATCTCCCAACATGGACTGTTGAATATCTCACAACATGGACTGTTGAATATCTCACCAACATGGACTGTTGAATATCTCACCAACATGGACTGTTGAATATCTCACCAACATGGACTGTTGAATATCTCCCAATATGGACTGTTGAATATCTCACAACATGGACTGTTGAATATCTCACCAACATGGACTGTTGAATATCTCACCAACATGGACTGTTGAATATCTCATCAAACATGGACTGTTGAATATCTCATCAACATGGACTGTTGATAATCTCCCCATGGACTGTTGAATATCTTACCAACATGGACTGTTGAATATCTTACCAACATGGACTGTTGAATATCTCACCAACATGGACTGTTGAATATCTTACCAACATGGACTGTTGAATATCTCACCAACATGGACTGTTGAAATCTCCACCAACATGGACTGTTGAATATCTCACCACATGGACTGTTGAATATCTCACCAACATGACTGTTGAATATCTCATCATATGGACTGTTGAATATCTCATCAACATGGACTGTTGAATATCTCACCAACATGGACTGTTGAATTCCAACATGGACTGTTGAATATCTCACACGTCTATCCAACAGTCTTCCAAATTCTTGCATCATTGTACAATAATGCTTTCCCATCAAGCACCAACAAACCAGTATGACAAGACATCAGAAATGGACAAAATATTGACCTTTGACCCAAACTTACATGAAGTTTGTTGCCGTAGTAAGGGAAATACATTTTATCGAAGCGTCCCTCACTGGGGAAGTACTGCATCTGTATGGGGTTGTCCCTCTGAACGGGGAAAGGAGGAAGAGAAAGAACAATAGTCAAAAGCAAGAATATGTCCATCCTATTCAAACGGACCGTTAGGCTAAGGACCATCTGAAAAGGTTGGAGAGCTATCAGAGGAGGCTGGTGGGAGGAGCTTTAGGAAGACGGCCTCCTCTGATAGGTATATATAGTAGGTATTATGGTAATAGCTCCACTGGTGGGAGGAGTTAGGAAGACGGCCTCCTCTGATACAAATATCTACATATAACCTATCAGAGGAGGCCGTCTTCCTAACTCCTCCCACCAGTGGAGCTATTACCATAATACCTACTATATATACCTATCAGATGAGGGCCGTCTTCTTAACTCCTCCCACCAGTGGAGCTTTACCTAATACCTACTATATATACCTATCAGAGGAGGCCGTCTTCCTAACCCTCCCCATCCATTGAGCTATACCATAAAATACCTACTATATACACCTATCTAGGAGCCGTCCTCTTCCTAAACTCCTCCCACCAGGAGCTATTACCATAATACCACGTGATTGATGACCGTAGCTAGAGTAGGCCGTGTTCTCTAATAGCTGCCTCCCACCCAGCCTCCTCTATAGCCC
>NC_036859.1:36112174-36112505 GCF_002910315.2 Salvelinus sp. IW2-2015
TATTATGGTAATAGCTACAAACTACACTTTGCTCTCTACTATATGGCAATTTTTGCCATATTGCTCACACCTATCCAATGTTTTCAGATCTTCACAAGTCCATATGAGTATGTAAGAATAATACATTATTTAAGAATTGTAAATATTCCTTATGCTGCATACACTGTACTGTAACGCCATTAGCTGTTACATTAAGCAACAGCTGCTCTTTCTGTGGTCTGTGAGAGATCACACTCAATGGCCAGGTCTTCTAATATTAACACTGGAACATTCTATCCGGTTCGATTATAACAAATCAAAGTTTATTTGTCACGTGCGCCAAATACAACAA
>NC_036859.1:36118335-36120735 GCF_002910315.2 Salvelinus sp. IW2-2015
AGGTAGTATGTACATGTAGGTTTGGTTAAAGTGACTATGCATATATGATGAACAGAGAGTAGCGGTAGCGTAAAAAGAGGGGTTGGCGGGTGGAGGGTGGCGGGTGGCGGGACACAATGCAGATAGCCCGGGTAGCCATTGAAAGGTTTTATAAGGTTCCTATAATAAAACCGGTATCCTGCATCACACAGGACCACAATATGGAAAAGAGACTGGGATAACAAAACAACCCTGTAAGTCCTTTCCACGTTGTAACAGCGTAGCAGATTTACACACTTACACATCGCTAAGCTTACCCTAAAGCTTCAACTGGAAGCATGCAGAAAAACAAAAAATCCAACCAAATCAGGAAAAAAAGTACACAAAAATCAACATAAACAATAAATAACATCAAATGCTATAAATGTAACCAGATTGTTCTTCAGAAACACACATACTGAAATCCTGATGACGTTTACCTTTGCCGTGCAGTTGACATAGGGATCTCCACGCGGCTTCAGCCCAATGATCTGTGAATTGAAAACAAATTAACCAATCAACCAATCAGAGAGCCGCGATAAGACGATTGGCACATTAAAACCATTATTATGTGGTCTACTCTGAGTAATCCAATGATATAGAAACACAGACAAGGATAAAACTGTAAAACACACTAATAGAGAATGACAACAAAGAGAAGCAAATAGAAATAACTAGATTGAGGAGATGGTAAGAAATCCACTATGGGCTAATGTCACCTACTGATACATGTCATCTACTGATACGTACAATAGCTCGAGGCTCTTGTGAATGTGTCCACTGAAAAATGTATTTGAATTGGGACTGGTGAACTACACAGCACTGCCYTGAATTTAATTGGGTCTGCACCAGCGGAGGCTGCTGAGGGGAGGACAGCCCATAATAATGGCCCGAAACAGAACGAATGGAATGGCATCAAACACATGGAAACCATGGAAACCATGTGTTTGATATTTTTGATACCATTCCACTGATTCCGCTCCAGTCATTACCACGAGCCCGTCCTCCCCAATTAAGGTGCTACCGTGGTCTGCACTTATCCAATGTGCACCTCATTAGGACCCAACTGTATTGACTTCAATTACATGCAACCAAGGAAAGAGTCTTGGCTTCGTCCCAATTCTCTACCATTTTCCCAAAATGTGCACTTGCACACTCCCCGTCATGGATTGAACAATGTTAGAAACTCCATCCAGTCAATATTTACACCAATCCACTGCTTTAATCCATGACAGTGTGTAAGTACACACTTTGGAATGGCAAGATAATTAGGGTCACAACCATGTATCCAAAGACAAGAAGGGAAAAGGAGGAGATACCCTATTCATTTTGAGGAGGACACATGGTCTCCCCTCAGCGTAACCGAAGGTGGAGTCGGACAGGCCGGAGCAGCGGCTCAGAGAGCTCCTCTTGAACTGACAGGCCTTCCTCTGCTCGCCCACCTCTCCCTCCTGCTCAAAGTAGACCCCTGCTGCGCACGCCTCATTCCTCTCCTGCTCCGTGTCATTGTACTCTGAGAAAAGACAATAACGACAGATTTGTTTTCATTTCTGTCGACGACCCAGACGGCAAAGTGCTTCATTTGACACATTTTGTTCGTTCATGCACAGATGATTGACAGTCAAACATTTTGATGTTTGTTCCTCTACTGCAGCTGGGTTGTTGAGATAAATAAGACATTGGCTACAAGAGAAACTCGCCCCAGGCTGATATTTTGTATGTGTAATTGTTAACGTATCATTTCATGCTAGTTTTAACCATCCCCCTATGCTTTGATTGAATTGTGTGTCACTGAACTACATGGCAACATTGTTTCTCTGTATCTCTTATTGAAAAGAACATTTACAATTGAGAGATAGAGAGAAAGAGAGAGAGATAGAGAGAAAGAGAGAGAGATAGAGAGAAAGAGAGAGAGAAAGAAGGTGAGTTAGAGAGAGAGAGAGCGAGAGAGAGAGAAGGGGCACAGATTTTGCAAGGAGACAAGATAAAAGACTCACGTTGCAGGTAAGACTCTAAGGTCTGGACATACGTGCTGAACTGGAGAGGTTTTGATCTGTTAAACAGCATGTCCAATTGCTTTGGCCGGATGACCAACCCTAAGGGTCAGAGTGTACAGTATGAGATCACCACTTCCTTCAGGGTCATCAAAACGACATGCGAAAACAAAGTTAAATCCACTAACACACAAATCAGGGTCACCAATGTTGTGTGGTGAACCCATTAACACTTAATGTGAAATATACCTACATAAGGGCTTCATAACACATTCATAATCCATACATACCGCATTCATAACCATACATTACACATTCATAATCCATACATATCACATTCATAACCATACATAACACATTCATAACCCATACATACCACATTCATAAC
>NC_036859.1:36120744-36122274 GCF_002910315.2 Salvelinus sp. IW2-2015
CACATTCATAATCCATACATTACACATTCATAACCCATACATAACACATTCATAACCCATACAAACACATTCATAACCCATACAAACACATTCATAACCCATACATACCACATTCATAACCATACATTACACATTCATAACCCATACATAACACATTCATAACCATACATAACACATTCATAACCCGTACATAACACATTCATAACCCATACATACCACATTCATAACCATACATAACACATTCATAACCCATACATAACACATTCATGACCTATACATTACACATTCATAATCCATACATAACACATTCATGACCTATACATAACACATTCATAACCCATACATAACGCATTCATAACCCGTATATAACACATTCATTACCCATACATTCCACATTCATAACCTATACATAACCCGTTCATAACATATGCATAGGTAGCCTTTAAATAAAGTGTATAAAACAGCAGCCGTATAGTACAGTGCCTACTGGGTAATATTGACCAATAGTAGTCCACAGGTTTCTCAGGTTTCTCAAAGTTGACTACCTGTCCTGAACCGACAGAATTTGGGCTCAAAATCAACAAAATACAGCACTTCTTGGATATTAGTTTTCCCTCAGAATGACCCTGTGCTTTAATAATCTCCCAATAATCAATAATCGTCCAATCTGATCAATTTAATGATTGATTGAGTGACTGACTGACTGATTGATTGATTGGTGATTAGATTTATTGGTTGGTTGGTTGGTTGRTTGATTKATTKRTTGGTTGGTTGGTTGGTTGGTTGGTTGRTTGATTKATTKRTTGGTTGGTTGGTTGGTTGGTTGGTTGATTGATTGGTTGATTGAATAAATCATCTACCTGTGGTGCTACTTACCTGGGTGTGGCACCCGGTCGCGGTACTTTGGCACATAGTCGTCTAGCGTCAGCAGCATGACCCAAATGGTGAGGACGAACATCCCAGCCAGGAATGCATAGAACACCAGGTAGAACAGGAGGATGAGGCCTGGGGAGAGAGAGACAACAGGCGGACGCGAGAAACAGGCAGAAGGACAGACAGACAGACAGACAGACAGACAGACAACAAGCAGAAGACAACAACAAGAGAGACAGACAGACAGACAGACAGACAGACAGACAGACAGACAGACAGACAGACAGACAGACAGACAGACAGACAACAGACAGACAGACAGCAGACAGGACAGACGACAGACAGACAGACAGACAGACAGACAGACAGACAGACAGGACAGACAGAGACAGACAGCAGACACAGACAGACAGACAGACAAGACAGACAGACAGACAGAACAGACAGACACAGACAGAACAGACAGACAGAACAGACAGACAGACAGCAGACAGACAGACACAGACAAGACAGACAGACAGACAGACAGACAGACAGACAGACAGACAGACAGACAGACAGACAGACAGACAGAGACAGACAGACAGGACAGACAGACAGACAGACAGACAGACAGACAGACAGACAGACAGACAGACAGACAGACAGACAGACAGA
>NC_036859.1:36122299-36133453 GCF_002910315.2 Salvelinus sp. IW2-2015
ATCATTATTGAATGTGTTTTACATCCATTTATCCTATGATTAATGTGTTTTACATAATTTATCCTTTATTAATGTGTTTTACATCCATACCATCCTTATTAATGTGTTTTACATCATTCATCCTAATAAATGCTGTTTCTAACATTAATTTTCCTTCATTATGTGTTTACATCATCCATCCTTATTTAGTGTTTTACATCATCCATCTATTAATGTGTTTTACATCATCATTCCTTATAATGTTGTTTTACATCATTATCCTTATTAATGTGTTTTACATCATCCATCCTTATTAATGTGTTTTACATCATCATCCAGTATTAATGTGTTTTACATTCATCCATCCTTATTAATGTGTTTTACATCAATTCAATCCTTATTAATGTGTTTTACATCATCCATCCTTATTTAATGTGTTTACATCATCCATCCTTATAATGTGTTTTACATAATTTATCCTTATTAATGTGTTTTACATCATCCATCCTTATTATGTGTTTTACATCACCATCCTTATGTGTTTACATCATTCCATCCTATTAATGTGTTGTTACATCATTCATCCTATATGTTTTCATATTCATCCTTATTAATGTGTTTACATCATCCATCTTATTAATGTGTACATCATCATCTTTTAATGTGTTTTACATCATCCATCCTTTATAATGTGTTTACATCATCCATCCTTATTAATGGGTTTTACATAATTTATCCATAATGTCATCTCCATCCTTATTAATGTGTTTACATCATCCATCCTTATTAATGTGTTTTAACATCATCCATCCTTATAATGTGTTTTACATCATCCTCCATTACATGGTTTACATCATCCATCCTTATTAATTGTTTTAATCATCATCCAAGTAAACATTAGTAATTTCAATGAGCACAGCTTTCCATATAAAGAACTGGATAAGTAACAAGGATAGATGAGGAACAATTTCAGCCTGAACATTAGTTGTGCAAAGGTATGCATTTTGTTTTCTTACGATGATAGTCAGTATAATCAAAGATTGACAGAACAGCCTAGCAATTTGATTGACAGTCCAAGTCTGAACCCTTATCAAATGACAGGGGCTGCCCAAGGGTGCTGGGAACTGGGAACCCGCATAAGCTTTATGCTGTGTTCACGGTCATGTCAGGAAACTCAGAAATCGCCCTCTCCTACTGGGGCTAATACACCTAAGAACGCCCCTCCAACTCGTAGTTACGACTAGGAAACAGGGGTATGATCTCTGGACCCCCGTCATCCCACATGATGAACTTTGACATCAAGCACCACTGAAAAAATGGCAACAACATGGCGCGATTTCAGCTGTCAACGGTCAGAATGTTCTTGCGGTTCCCTCCCGAGCCTCCTAGCACGGCGAACGCTCCAAGTCGGTTCCTCCGAAGTAGACAAGCGTTCTTCCGATCACTCTCCCATGAGGTGAATGCCGCATACAAATACATATCGATCCAGCCCATCCACAATAATGAATAGATCATTCAAACCCTGCAGAAATTTATATTGTAATGTCTATTCATGTATAGAATGTTTATTGCAGAGCCATATAATATTATATCAGGTAAGCATTCCATTGAACGAGGTGGGCTTTAAACATTCACCTAGACCTACCATGCAAACAGTCAGGTTGTTAAACTAGTACGCGACACTAGTGTCTACACAGGTCTCATTCTACCAGTCAGGTTGTCATCACACTAGGTCTACATTCTACACAGTCAGGTCTGGTCATCCACACGTAGTCATACATTTCTACACAGTCAGGTTGGTCACCACACTAGGTCTACATTCTACACAGTCAGGTTGGTCATCACACTAGGTCTACAGTCTACACAGTCCCTCCCCCCCCCCCCCCCCCCATCCAGCACTGAAAAAACCCTCTCCCTACTCTCTTCCACTTCTCCTCCGATACATTCCCATCATGCACCAGCAGGAAAGCCATTTGACCTTGACAGTGATGCTAATGTGGGCGGCCATGCTGCCGAGCAGTGGGAGGAAGGAGTTTCTGACAGCGTGAGAGAGGAGCATCCCCACAGCACTGCACAGGGCAATACTAGCTGCTAGCTACCACAGATAAGCAAGCTGCGGCTCACCATCTTCAAAGACACCATAGACTACTGCTTTTAAAATTGAGGATATAAAATTCCAGAAATGAGAAATCTACATTTTATTTCCATATGTTCTTTGTGTGTCGGTAAGTGTATCTCATCTGTAACACAAGTTAAGGTCTTCGCATAATCATGCTAGCTGGCTTGAATAAGTCATAAACTGGTCTTGTTCCAGGGAATTCACAGCACACACACACACACACACACACACAACACCACACACACACACCAACACACACACACCACACACACACACACCACACACACACCACACCACACACACACACACACACACATTGATGTACACTTACACTGATGTACACTACAGAGCAGATATTCTGATTTCTGATAACATTGTTCTGAGAAGGAGCAATCATTAATTTAGATCTTAAGAATGAATATCATTTGCTTATAGTTTATCATACTAAGTATTATTATTATATTACTTTTTTTTTACCAAAGCCTACACTACGTAGACCCACTTCTATCTCATATTTCAGTCGTACCCTATATGGCTACTTGTGGTCTCTATTGGAAATACACTAAGTATTGGTCTCTAATTATTATTCATACAGGTGGGCTAGTCTCATTTATTTGTCTTGAGCTAATCAGAGCTGAAATGGACAAGCTGTCACACACACACACACACACACACACACACACACACACACACACACATACATACATACATACAAAACCAACTAGACATAAATAGATTGTGATGATTGAGACCATGAATGCATAGGTGGATATTATATAATATTACTATCCGTTATTAGGCTATATGTGACAACATGCACATCAAAACGGAATAGCCTGCAATATGATACATCATAAAAATGTGGTTTTCGACTGTGGGCTATGACTCAGACCCGGTCCAGGTTTTCTTACCCCAGCTCTTCGCTGTGCGCCCGCAAAACTCCCCGGTCCTTGGGTTGAAGATGGAATCTTTCCAGTTTCCAGCATTCTCATCCTCTTTCGCCGTCGATTTGACTTCGTTGCTTGCCATGGTGGAAATTTGAGGATGTATTTTTCCTTATTAAAAATATGAGGAACAGCGGGCGATAGGATGAGGCGAAATCAGGGATGTGATTGGATCAGTGGTTGGAATGGAGTCCAGCGGCAGAGTGAGGCAAGATTGGTCTGTTTAAAAAAATAAATTAAAAAGCGAAAAATCTGTGACGTTTTCTGCAACTAGCGTCAGCCTCGCTCCGCCACTCAATGCGGTACGGGTACGGTTACAATAGAAGAGCCTCGATAGAAGAACGGCTTGGACAGTGTAGCCTAGATTTGTAGACACTAACAAAAACGCTAGAATAACGCGGTATTTATCCAGTTATCATTGCCTGAGAAAATGAGAGAATGGCGTACCTAACAAATGAGACGAAAACTGTACAGATTATGATGATGCCAATGATATGTAGACAGTAGACCTATGCTTCCTATACATTAAATAGGCTATTCATATGATTCTGCCTGTGGTTAAAATAGCTTAGCACACCTGAACATGTATTCATTTTGCTACAGGTCAAAATGTGTGTGGTGTGTTGAGGATGAGCAACACATAGGGGATCAATCTGCTATCGTGTGTGTATGTGTGTATGTGAGGACCCCYTAACACMACAATGGTTGACAYACAGTACCAGTCAAAAGTTTGGACAGACCTACACATTCAAGGGTTTTTCTTTATTTTTACTATTTTCTACATTGTAGAATAATAGTGAAGACATCAAAACTATGAAATAACACGTTCGGAATMATGTAGTAACCAACAAAGTGTTAAACAAATCAAAATATATTTTWGATTCTTCAAAGTAGACACCCTTTGCCTTGATGACAACGTTGCACACTCTTGGCATTTTCTTAACCAGCTTTTCCAACATATGTGKGATGGAGTTCCCACATATGCTGAGCACTTGTTGGCTGCTTTTCCTTCACTCCACGGTCCAACTCATCCCAAACCATCTCAATTGGGTTGAGGTTCGGGTGACTGTGGAGGCCAGGTCATCTGATGCAGCACTCCATCACTCTCCTTCTTGGTCAAATAGCCCTTACACAGGCTGGAGGTGTGTTGGGTCATTTTCCTGTTGAAAATCAAATGAGCGAATGAGCGAAGAGCAAACCAGATGGGATGGCGTATTGCTGCAGAATGCTGTGGTAGCCATGCTGGTTAAGTGTGCCTTGAAGTCTAAATAAATCACTGACAGTGTCACCAACAAATCACCCCCACACCATCACACGTCCTCCTCCATGCKTCAAGGTGGGAACCACACATGCGGAGATCATCCGTTCACCTACTCTGCATCTYACAAAGACAAGAATCTCACATTTKGACTCATCAGACCATAGGACAGATTTCCACCAGTCTATTGTCCATTGCTCGCGTTTCTTGGCCCAAGCAAGTCTCTTMTTATTATTGGTGTYCTTTAGTAGTGGTTTCTTTGCAGGAATTCGACCATAAAGGCCTGATTCAYGCAGTCYCCTCTGAACAGTTGATGTTGAGATGTGTCTGTTACTTGAACTCTCTGAAGCATTTACAGTTGAAGTCGGAAGTTTACATACACTTTGGTTGAAGTCATTAAAACTCATTTTTCAACCACTCCACAAATTTCTTGTTAACAAACTATAGTTTTGGCAAGTCGGTTAGGACATCTACTTTGTGCATGACACAAGTAATTTTCCAACAATTGTTTACAGACAGATATTTTTCACTTATAATGTTAAGAGGTCTGTGTGCAGCTGGTGTAGAGGAGTCAGGCACAGGACATCAGATATGAGTAAATAAACGTAATTTACTCAAAATAGGCAAATACAATACAATAAAGCAAGCCCACATAACGGACCGCATAACTTACAAACAATCACTCACAAAAAAACATGGGGGAACAGAGGGTTAAATAATGAACAAGCTAATTTTTTTTTTTTTTTTAAAACAAAGACCAAAACAATGGAAAATGAAAAGTGGATCGGCGATGGCTAGAAGGTCGACCGCCGAATGCTGCCCGAACAAGGAGAGGGACCGACTTCGGCGGAAGTCGTGACATATAATCACTGTATCACAATTGCCAGTGGGTCAGACGTTTACATTTCACTAAGTTGACTGTGCCTTTAAACAGCTTGGAAAATTCCAGAAAATTATGTATGGATTTAGAAGCTTCTGAATGCTAATTGACATCATTTGAGTCAATTGGAGGTGTACCTGTGGATGTATTTAAAGTACTACCTTCAAACTCAGTGCCTCTTTGCTTGAATCATGGGAAAATCTAAGGATATCAGCCAAGACCTCCAAACCAATTTCCAAACGCCTGAAGGTGCCACGTTCATCTGTACAAACAATAGTATGCAAGTATAAACACCATGGGACCACGCAGTCGTCATACCGCTCAGGAAGGAGACGTGTTTTGTCTCCTAGAGATGCACGTACTGTGGTGCGAAAAGTGCAAATCAATCCCAGAACAACAGCAAAGGAGCTTGTGAAGATGCTGGAGGAAACAGGTACAAAAGTATCTWTATCCACAGTAAAACGAGTCCTATATCGACATAACCTGAAAGGTCACTCAGCAAGGAAGAAGCCACTGCTCTAAAACCGCCATAAAAAAGCCAGATTACGGTTTGCAGCTGCACATGGGGGCAAAGATCGTACTTTTTGGAGAAATGTCCTCTGGTCTGATGAAACAAAAAATGTAACTGTTTGCCATAATGACCTTCGTTATGTTTGGAGGAAAAAGGGGGATGCTTGCAAGCCGAAGAACACAATCCCAACCGTGAAGCACGGGGGTGGCAGCATCATGTTGTGGGGTGCTTTGCTGCAGGAGGGACTGGTGCACTTCACAAAATAGATAACATCATGAGGAAGGAAAATTTTATGGATATATTTAAGCAACATCTCAAGACCTCAGTCAGGAAGTTAAAGCTTGGTCGCAAATGGGTCTGATGGGTTTGACCGAAGTTCAACAATTTAAAGGCAATGCTACCAAATACTAATTGAGTGTATGTAAACTTCTGACCTACTGGGAACGTGATGAAATAAATAAAAGCTGAAATAAATCTTTCTCTCTACTATTATTCTGTMATTTCACATTCTTAAAAATAAAGTGGTGATCCTAACTGACCTAAGACAGAKACTTTTTGCTAGGATTAAATGTCAGGAATTGTGAAAAACTGAGTTTAAATGTATTTGGCTAAGGTGTATGTAAATGTCAAACTTCAACTGTATTTGGGCTGCAATTTCTGAGGCTGATAACTCTAATAAACGTATTCTCTGCATCAGAGGTAATTCTGGGACTTCCTTTCCTGTGGCTGTCCTCATGAGAGAAGGTTTCATCGTAGCGCTTAATGTTTTTTTCTCATTGCTTATTTGAGCTATTCTTGCCATAATATGGACTTTGTCTTTTACCAAATAGGGCTATTTTCTGTATACTCCCCCTACCTTGTCATAACACAACTGATTGGCTCAAACGCATTAAGAAGGAAAGAAATTCCACAAACKAACTTTTAACAAGGCACACCTGTTCATTTAAATGCATTCCAGGTGACTACCTCATGAAGCTGGTTGAGAGAATGCCAAGAGTGTGCAAAGCTGTTGTCAAGGCAAAGGGTACTTTGAAGAATCTCAAATATAAAATATATTTAGATTTGATTAACACTTTTTTGGTTACTACATGATTCCATATATGTTATTTTATAGTTTTGATGTCTTCACTATTATTCTATAATGTAGAAAATTGTTAAAATAAAGAAAAACAAACTTTTGACTGGTAAAAACTGATTTGAAAAAACATACCATGCTGGAAGGAATGTGTGTCTCTCACTGCAATACTGGGGCAAGTGAACCAAGCAAACACCTTATGGTTGCAGTCTCTCTCTCTCTCGCTGCCTTTCTCTCTCTCTCGCGCTCGCACGCACGCACACACACACACAGTTGCAGTGGCCCATGTAAGGCGAGGACATTTGGGCCAGATGTAGGCCCATGCTACTGTGGACTACATACTATGCTACTGTAGCCTACATACTATGCATCTGTGGCCTACTTAAATATTTGGTGCTTTTAACAATTGCNTCTCTCTCTCACTGCAATACTGGGGCAAGTGAACCAAACAAACACCTTATGGTTGCAGTCTCTCTCTCTCTCTCTCTCTCACTGCAATACTGGGGCAAGTGAACCAAACAAACACCTTATGGTTGCCAGTCTCTCTCTCTCTCGCTGCCTCTCTCTCTCTCGCGCGCGCGCACGCACGCACGCACGCACGCACGCACGCACGCACACGCACACACAGTTGCAGTGGCCCATGTAAGGCGAGGACATTTGGGCCAGATGTAGGCCCATGCTACTGTGGACTACATACTATGTTACTGTGGACTACATACTATGCTACTGTAGCCTACATACTATGCATCTGTGGCCTACTTAAATATTTGGTGCTTTTAACAATTGCCGTTGCCATGGAAATACAGAATAACTGAAATACAATGTCAGCAGGCTGAGTAAGAGAGAGAAAGAGAGAGAGAGGGAGGGGGAGAGAGAGAGATAAAGATAGCACAGAATCCTATCACAGTAGGATTTGTGGACCCAAGGGAGAGTGAAGTACTGCTATCGAAAATAATTACCACCAAGGCCACACTCCAACCTCACYACACWCCAACCCACATGCGGGYGTGTTGATGTGCCCTTGAGCAAGGCACTTWATCCTAATTTCTACAGGGTTGATTTGGAAATCATCACAAATATAAGCAACCACCAAATTATTAGGGAAAGATAATAAGTCTAATGTACAACTGAATCTTCCACATTTGAACTGTGTCTTCCGCATTTYACCCATCCCCTCTTCATCGACATCCACRGCRSCCCAGGGGAACAGTGGGTTAACTGCCTTATTCAGCGGYAGAATGACAGATTTTGACCTTGTCAGCTCGGGGATTYGATSCAGCAACCTTTYGGTTACTGGCCCAACRCTCTAACCACTAGGYTACCTGCCGCTCCTCACTCAAGCACCACTCACACACTTAAATTGAAATTGATTCTCTGGCACACAGAGTAAATATGTTTTGCCATATTGGGATTAGTGCATTGATTCATGGCCCAGGTCTCCATCTGACTCTAACACATTTACCCTGCGACATCAGCCCACAGGCAAAACAGGACCTGTGTGAGTGTGTGTCAGCAAGAGGGAGATCATACACACTCACACTCCTCTCGTTGTCTGCAGAGCCCTTCTCTGTGTGCCCAATTAGTTTCCCCCCGCTCTCTCTCATACCAGCACAATGAGCAAGAATACAGTTAATTTTTTCTCTCAATTCATCCGTCTGTTGCCGTGGCAACAGTGACAGCATCACTGCCGYTGACGAGAGCCAATCATTAAAATGGCACCTGAGGGCTGTATTTCCCACAAGTCACTGGGTGCAGGTGAATGTCGGTTGAAAACGTATTTTCCCATAAACCTCTGCTCTAAGCCAATTGACCAACTTTCTGTAGGAAAGTTGCTTCTACACCTGCATTACTAGCTGTTTGGGGTTTTAGGCTGGGTGTCTGTACAGCACTTCGAGATATTAGCTGATGTACGAAGGGCTATATAAAATAAAATTGATTGATTGATTGATTGATAGGAACTGCATTTCCCATGTTTTTAGGGACTGACAGTCTCCTCTGGGAAGTGCATTTTCAATGTGTTCCATGCCAATATGCCAATGTTTAGCAGGACATCAACAAAAAAGTTAGTTAAAGCAGAAAGAGACAGTGATTTAGCACAGGCTAGTAATTGACCACAATCATTTAGATCATGTAAGTTTTTAATGTTATTGTTAACCGTGTAACCATTATTACACAACACTCTCTCTCAATTTTATCCACAGACAAAATGGTTAACGATGTATAGACAAATCAAAATGTATCGTGCTTACAAGTAAGTACTTGGCAACTATTTTAACAACAGTTATACATAAAGARTAGGGTTTCAAATAGTCTTGTTCAAGTGTTAAAACATCAGCATCCTCTTTGTTAACATGTAATCTCCTGCATTTGATGTTCTCTGGGAAAAAAAAGGTAGTCAGGCAACAGAATTGGAGAGAGATGGATAGCAATACAAAATACATTTGTAAAAATGTCACAAATATCCAATAGTATGTTAGGGTATGGTKGCCCATAAGGGCCAGAATTAAGCAGCACAATCTCCATGTAGGCTGTTCGAAGCACTCAATCCATTGAAATGCCAGAAACATGGACGTTGCACAACAGATACWTTCTCTTAGTTCATAAGTGAACACGGGGCTAAAGTAACACTGTACAGTATTCCTTTACAATAACAGTTAAAGTCTTCCAAATCATTTAAACCACAATCACAATAATCAGTGTCTGTAAGAAYATTAAACATTTATGTAATTCTATCAAATCCTATAGTCTCCTTGTCACCTGTCCTTCATTACGCTGCTCTGAAATACTTCTGGATTAGTGAAAACAAGTGTCCCAGTGGCCTACCGCCATACACAACCCTCATATTAGTGCAGAGACAGAGGAGAGTAGACRAGGAAGCCTTTTGAGAGCCAACCCTGCGTACAGTACATGCACCCTATGTCTAGAATTGTCCATGGTGTTCCAGAACCCTGTTGAAAAGCAGTGACTAACTCCCTTTACTGGACAAGGGGGGCCACTGGAATGAGGAACTGACACTGGCTACCAACACTGACTGATTAAAAGATTGTGTAATAATTTACTTCATGCCTTCAGTATAATGCTTTATATCTGGTTAAAAGTATGTATGAGSCTTTATAATGCCTTAAGATGACTTCCTGTATGTTCTTTCTCTCTATGTTGCTTTATTTTATTTATTTAACTAGGCAAGTCAGTCAAGAACAAATTCTTATTTACAATGACGGCCTACCAAAAAGCAAAAGGCTGGGGACGGGCTGGGATTAAAAATMAATTTTTTAATAAAAAATAAATATAGGACAAAACACATATCACGACAAGAGAGACAACACAACACTACATAAAGAGAGACCTAAGACAACAACATAGCAAGGCAGCAACACATGACAACACAGCATGGTAGCAACACAACATGACAACAACATGGTAGCAACACAAAACACGGTACAAACATTATTGGGCACAGACAACAGCACAAAGGGCAAGAAGGTAGAGACAACAATACATCACACAAATCAGCCACAACTGTCAGTAAGAGTGTCCATGATTGAGTCTTTGAATGAAAAGATTGAGATAAAACTGTCCAGTTTGAGTGTTTGTTGCAGCTCGTTCCAGTCTCTAACTGCAGCGAACTGAAAAGACAAGCAACACATATTGCTTTATTTATTTTACTAGGAAAGTCAGTTAAGAACAAATTCTTATTTACAAAGACGGTCGAGGAACAGTGGGTTAACTGCCTTGTTCAGGGGCAGAACCACAGATTTTTACCTTGTCAGCTCATAGATTTGATCTAGCAACCTTTGGGTTATTGGCCAAACTCTCTAACCACTAGGTTACCTGCCACTTTAAGGTCCACGTAGTTTTTATTCAGGGTCAGAACAGTTCAAATGCGTTTACGTTCTAGAAATTGTCGGGGAGGTACTCGGATCCAGACTCGGAGAAGAATCTAACGTCAGCCGGCGAGGCGTAAGCGTTTGGCCAGAGCAAGGAGTCTGGGTAACCAACCAGGTAATGGAGATAGTACACTGTAGAGAGCAGCTACTGCTCATTTCTGAGAAGGGACCATTCATTCCATTTATGATCATAAGAATGAATATAATTTGCTTATAGTTTGTGATTCCAAGGCYTACACAAGGTAAGCCAATCTTTTATCTCATAAACCGTGTATTTATGGTCTCACTGGAAATACACAGAGTATTGGTCTCACTGGAAATACAGAGTATTGGTCTCAATGGGAATCCATTGGTTCTAGCATGGCTGGATAGTAACCACCAGAGGTCACATGGTTTGGTTCAGTTTCCTCTAGCAGCTCATCTCCAGCCATTCTACATATTTGATCTATTCCAGTACTAGACACCTGGGTGGTGTTCATCAGACACAATGAAAACCCTGGA
>NC_036859.1:36133468-36238468 GCF_002910315.2 Salvelinus sp. IW2-2015
CTGGACCAGGGAGAGACTAGACACCTGGGTGGTGTTCATCAGACACAATGTTAACACTGGACCAGGGAGAGACAACTATGAGAAAGACAGTTTAGTTCAGAGTCGTGAAACGTTCAAAAAAACGTTTTCCTTGTGTGCTGTAATGAGTGAGGTAAGGTTGTATGGGGTCAAAATTATCTTGAGCTCATGGTCAGGGGCTCAAGTCAAAAGGTCATAAGTTTCAGCAGCATTAGAGGTCCACTCGGTCCTAAAACCCAGTTCCAATATTTTTCAAATGCATCCTCCTTCGTTCCAACCTTCCTTCCTTGACATAGTCACTAATATAACACAATTGGATTATACTACATCTTACAGATCTAGTCATGTCAGATAAGTGTTTACTTTCGAATAATACGATTTAGAAAAAAAACTTTATTTGCCCATCTGTCCAACCCCATGACAGAGAGAATGAGATACTATTGACATCATAGAGGCAGTCATAAGGCTTTTGTTAGCAGCACCAGAGGTCCCGTCTGTGCGCCCACCCAACTGTAAGCCTACGTCCGTCTCGCTGTCCTACGAGCCTTAGCGATTGCCGTACCAGTTCATGGAGCGTTTCAGCGCCTGTTCCCAGCTCTGCAGAATGGGTGTGTACTCGCTCTCCGTGCGCCCATCACTCATTCCGTACAAATTCCGGGGTAGGAAGACTCGGTCAGTGCGCTGTAGTTTCTTCAGCTCCTCCTGACTCTTCCAGAAGCCTAGAGAGGCAGCGAGAGAGAGGCAGCGAGAGAGCGAGAGGCAGCGAGAGAGAGAGAGAGCGAGAGGCAGCGAGAGAGAGAGAGAGAGCGAGAGGCAGCAAGAGAGAGAGAGAGAGAGGCAGCGAGAGAGAGAGAGAGGACAGGCGAGAGAAGCAGCGAGAGAGAGACACAGAGTCAACAGGGGGAAACTAAGTTTCTATTGCAGTGATTCCAAACCTCTCCTCTAGACTCCAGCCGTTCAATGTATTTGATCTACTCGAGAGCGAGCAACATTTACACTGTCTGTCTGTAAAAACGACTGCCCAAGCAAACATATCCCTTATTCTGCAAGCCTCAGTCTACCTAGTCCTACCTGTATAAGCAGCAGGACTTAATACCATTCTGGAAGATCTACCTGCACTGCAGGTTCTATAGAATAGAGTACATAGAAGATATCACTATTCTCTGATACAGGTATCAGATATTCCTTCATACCTCTAATGGTTAAGATAAGGATGTGTATGGTCGTTTGTATATGTGGCGTGTATGTGTGTATCATGTCCAATGTCCGTGTATCCTTGTGTGTGTGTGTTCATGTCGAATGTGTATGTGAGTGTGTGTTCATGTCAAATGTGTGTGTGTGAGCGTGTGTATGCATGTGGCTGTGGGTCGTACCAACTCCCAGTCCAGCAACGAAGGCTGCCCCCAGGCAGGACATTTCGTGTTGGATCGGCCGAGCGACCTTCCTGCCAAACAGGTCCGCCGTCAGCTGCATGACAAAGTCATTGGTACAAATGCCACCGTCCGCCCTGCATACACACACAAATAATAATCAGACACACACACACCTCAGAATATATAAATACCT
The DNA here is from genome assembly GCF_002910315.2 of Salvelinus sp. IW2-2015. Taxonomy (NCBI): domain Eukaryota; kingdom Metazoa; phylum Chordata; class Actinopteri; order Salmoniformes; family Salmonidae; genus Salvelinus; species Salvelinus sp. IW2-2015. The sequence goes on from NC_036859.1 coordinate 36,135,053, forward strand.
TTGCACACTCCTGTCTCACACACACAAAACATTGAGGATTCATGATTGATAGACACTATATATACAAAAAGGTATGTGGACACCCCTTCAAATTAGTATTTCAGCCACACCCGTTGCTGACAGGTGTATAAAGTCGAGCACATAGCCATGCAATCTCCATAGACAAACGTTGGCAGTAGAATGGCCTTACTGAAAAGCTCAGTGACGTTCAACATGGCACCGTCATAGGATGCCACCTTTCCAACAAGTCACTTCATCAAATTTCTGCCCTGCTAGAGCTCCCCCCGGTCAACTGTTATTGTGAAGTGAATACGTCTAGGMGCAACAACGGTTCAGCCGCGAAGTGGTAGGCCACACAAGCTCACAGAACGGGACCGCAGAGCGCGGTTGCAACACTCACTATCGAGTTCCAAACTGCCTCTGGAAACAACGTCAGCACAATAACTGTTCGTCGGGAGCTTCATGAAATGGGTATCCATGGCCGAGCAGCCAAACACAAGCCTAAGATCACCATGCGCAATACCAATGCTATCTGCCCCAATGCATAGTGCCAACTGTAAAGTTTGGTAGAGGAGGAATATTGGTCTTGGACTGTTTTTCATGGTTCGGGCCCCTTAGTTCCAGTGAAGGGAAATCTTAACACTACAGCATTCAATGACATTCTAAACGTTTCTGTGCTTCCAACTTTGTGGCAACAGTTTKGGGAAGGCCCTTTCCTGAGGTTTGTGTTTGGTTTTAGCCAGACATAAGGGGACCCATCTCGTTCAAAAMGTGGACTCTAGTTTGCTAAAAAAGCACCTGGAAGCACCATGTCTTGCTGGGTCATGCAGCAAGACACATGATCCAAAGCACACAATAAAGTCTACATGAAAATGTCTAAAAAGCAACMCATTTKAAGTTTTGGAACGGCCTAGTCAAAGTCCAGACCTAATCTCAATTGAGATGTTGTGGCAGGACTTGAAACGAGCAGTTCATGCTTGAAAACCTACAAATGTTTCTGGGCTAAAGCAGTTCTGCATGGAAGAGTGGGCCTAAATTCCTCCACAGCAACGTGAGAGACTGMTCAACAACTACAGGAAGCATTTGGTTGGAGTCATTACAGATAAAAGGTGGCACAACCAGTTATTGAGTGAAAGGGGGCAAATACTTTTTCACGGCACCGTAGAGAGATCAGTAAAATCAGTAACAATCAATAAATCAATTCCACAATACCTCAACACCACAATACATTCAACACCACAATTACATCCACACCACAATACATCCACACCACAATACATCCCACACCACAATACATCAATACATCCACACCGCAATACATCCACACCGCCAATAAAATCCACACCACAATACATCATACATCCACACCGCCATAACATCCACACCGCAATATATCAATACATCCACACCACAATCATCCACACCACAATACATCCACAAACATCCACAACCACAATACACAAACATCCACACCACAATACATCCACACCACAATACATCAATACCACAATACATCCACGCCACCAATACATCCACACCAAACATCCACACCACATCAAACATCCACACCACAATACATCAATACATCCACACCACAATACATCAATACATCCACACCACAATACATCCACACCACAATACATCAACACCACAATACATCCACACCACAATACATCCACACCACAATACATCCACACCACAATACATACCACACCAACAATACATCAATACATCCACACCGCAATACATCCACACCGCAATACATCCACAATACATCCACACCACAATACATCCACACCACAATACATCCACAATACATCCACACCACAATACATCCACACCACAATACATCAATACATCCACACCCACAATACATCAATACCACAATACATCCACGCCACAATACATCCACACCAATACATCCACACCACATCAATACATCCACACCACAATACATCAATACATCCACACCACAATACATCAATACATCCACACCACCAATACATCCACACCACAATACATCCACAATACATCAATACATCAAACACCACATACATCCACACCACAGTACATCAATACATCCACACCACAATACCATCAAATACATCCACACCACAATACATCAATGCCACAATACATCCACCCACAAATACATCCACCCACAATACATCCACACCACAATACATCCACAATACATCAAATACCGCAATACATCCACACCGCAATACATCCACACCGCAATACATCCACGCCGCAATACATCCACGCCGCAATACATCCACGCCGCAATACTTCACGCAATACCACAAATACATCCACGCACGCCACAATACATCCACGCACGCCACAATACATCCACGCACGCCACAATACATCCACCACACAATACATCCACAACACAATACATCCACACCACAATACATCAATACCACAATACATCCACACCACAATACATCAACACCACAATACATCAATACATCAACACCACAATACATCCACACCACAATACATCCACACCACAATACATCCACACCATCTAAAGGATGGTTTGATCTGAAACGTATAGGGAGTACTCCACTGTAGGCCTACCTGATCTTCCTGATGGGAATGCATGTTTCTCTAAGCATCGTCTCATAGAGCTGCTTGTTCCTACGAAATGGCACAAACACACACACATCAGAGTATATCCTATCTTCAAATATACACGATGGACAGTTTATTATTAGGTACATCACCCAGTTCACGAAAATGGAWMAATCCTACAAAACGTGAGTCACGTGGCCGTGGGTTGCTATATAAAGCAGGCAGACAGGCATCGAGTCATTCAGTTACTGTTTGATTGAACGCTAGAATGGGTAAAACCAGTGACCTACTTTGAGAGTGGTATGATYGTCGTTGCCAGACATTGAGACKTGTCCCGAAGCCACTCCTACRTTGGTCTTGGCTGTGTGGTTGGGTCATTGTCTTGTTGGAAGGTGAACTGTCGCCTTTTGGCAAACTCCAAGTGGGCTGTCATGTGTCTTTTATTGAGGAGTGGCTTCCACCTGGCCACTCTACCATAAAGGTCTAATTGGTGGAGTGTTGCAGAGATGGTTGTCCTTCTGGAAGTTTCTCCCATCTCCACAGAGGAACTCTAGAGCTCTGTCAGAGTGACCATTAGGTTCTTGGCCACCTCCCTGACCAAGGCCCTTCTCCCCCAATTGCTCAGTTTGGCCGGGCGGCCAGCTCTAGGAAGAGTCTTGGTGGTTCCAAACCTCTTTCATTTAAGAATGATGGAGGCCACTGTGTTCTTGGGGATCTTCAATRCTGCAGACATTTTTTGGTACCCTTCCCCAGATCTGTGCCTCGACCCAGATCTGGAGCTCTACGGACAATTCCTTTGACCTCATGGCTTGGTTTTTTGCTCTGACATGCACTGTCAACTGTGGGACTTTATATAGACAGGTGTGTGCCTTTCCAAATCATGTCCAATCAATTGAATTTACCAGGGTCTGAATAATTATTTAAATGAGGTATTTATGTTTTTTATTTGTAATACATTTGCCAAAATTTCCCCAAAGCGTTTTTTTGCTTTGTCTGTTTTGAGGTATTGTGTAGATTGCTGAGGAAAATGTTGGACTTAATACATTTTTAGAACAAGGCTAACTTAACAAAATGTGGAAAAAGTGAAGGGGTCTGAATACTTTCCGAAGGCATTGAACCTTCAGATAGATTACTTATTACTATTTTGGTCTTCAAAACACCATTTTGTCCCTTGTGCCCGTATTCATTTCACAATTAATTCATCTTTATCGATAAATTCAGAATTWATATTAATAACTTGACCAATATCGCCAACACACATCTACGCACGCACAAACTCTCAAGCAAACACACTGACCTAAATGCAACAGACTCCAGAATGGCTCGGACCAGGTGACTCTTGGTTGTGGATGGTTTTAGGCCCATGAAAGAGGCGCATGCTTTGGGATCGTTTAAAGGAGCCTGGTGAACACACAAACACGTTAAACATACATAGTGAGGACACAACACTAACACACCATATCTAGGGCCCTATAAAATCTACGATGTGGAGAACGCGGACAGAATCTAGACATTCAAATGGATTTCAACAATATTCAACTAAATATATCGAATTTATTACAAAATTAATTAACTTGCCCAAGTTAATCATGAGACATCAACAAAATGCAACAGTGATTTGTATTGTCCTGCAACGGCACAGCAATGTGTGTGTGGGAGGGGGGTACACGCGTGGGAGGGGGGTACAAGCGTGGGAGGGGGGTACACGCGTGGGAGGGGGGTACACGCGTGGGAGGGGGGTACACGCGTATGTTTAAACGTTGTGTAGCCGATAGCGATGATGCTAATGATAACCTTCTGCTAGCAGAGATAGAAAGACTTTCCTAAAAACCTCCTCAGTTAAACGTGAACTACAACGTAGCCTATATGCCTACCTGGCAGAATGAGATAAGGATTATTTGCATCAACTCAGTGGCCATTTGTTTTGCAAACTCTGCAATCACATGAGCGCTACAGAAACACAGCTAGCCAAACAACGGTTTCTGGCTGCTACACACTTCCATTAAAGGGCAACCACACCGAAAAATCTAAATGTATTGTATTTTTGCATAGACCTCAAAAAGTGGTCTCCTGATATGGTTTAAGCATTGTTGTGGACACAGAACATCCAATTTGGTTGTTTTTCTATTAAAAAAAGTGTGATTTTGTAAGGCAAAACCAGAAAATAGGAAGAAACGGAAACCTGTAAATACAAAACTGAGAAAACGGAATTTGGGAAAACACTAAACGGAATCAGGCAAAACATTGTACTGATTTTATAAGGCCCTACATATACACATATATACATACACACATATATATAAATAAATAAATAACAAAACCAAAGAACATATATAAACACCATTTCACACAAATAAACAAAGGCATATACACAAACACAACATTATTCCAGCAAGTTTTGGGAGCGTAGACTCACATGAAATGAAACGAGAGACAAACTTACAAAAGCTGGTTGCACAAAGGTAGGCAGAGAAGGAAAAGACAACGTTATGACAACACTGTTGTGACACATTAATGATGACACTACTACCAAGGTCACCCAGACACGCCCACAAAACCACAAACTCATAGTCTGACGGCACACCCAACTGTCATTAACACTCTCACTGTGAAACCAATACACAGTAAATGTGTGTGTGTGTGTGTGTGTCTGTGTGTGCGTCTGTGCAAGCGAACACACACACAGTTCAATCATTCCTGTGCGCATACACACACACTCACCTGCAGGCCACTAAAGGAGGGAACGAAGCACACGCCGTCCGAGTTGTCCACACTGCTGGCCATGGCATCTGTCTCCCGTACATCGGAGAACAGCTCTGGAACGACACAACTGATGTCACTTCCTCTGACATCACCAAACTATGGCATAAATATCAACTTATATGCACGTTGTGTTTTCATGCTCCTTTTTCTATCAAATATCAATATATGAATCAATATGAATCAATATCAATATATGAATGACGCATGGTTGGTGTCTTTCCCCTTACTTGTGAGAATATCCTAATTACAGAGCTCCTGGATTGTTTCCAAATAGGCATCATGCCAGTGGTCAGACTCACCCAGCTCCTGTGCCCACTTAATGGCTGTGCCAGTGTCTGCTGCATTGCCCTCTGCYAGATACACCACCTCTGGGCCGATCTTCCACCCCACAACAGGGTAGAGACCTGTACAAACAACAGATTTCCATGACAATCTGGGACAATGTCTGAACTGCATACTTTTTCTGTATAAAAGTGTCTTATTCATTGATATTGCTGTTTACTGAGCTAGAGGGAATACCCCCCCAACAATTTTTTTTTTGTTGTGAAAAGAAAAACAAAATGAAAAGACTGGGAATCTGAGTGGTATGTACTACAAAAGCAAGTTAGATCTTCTCTGGGTTTCTAAAGCTAACTAGCTTCAGATTCCTTCTCAGGCTTCATCTGTACTACGATGGTGGATAATGCTCGTCCGCCTGTCGCCAACTCTAGCAGGCTTTGTGGGTACGACGCTACAAGCTTGGCACACCTTTATTTGGGGAGTTTCTCCCATTCTTCCCTGCAGATCCTCTCAAGCTCTGTCAGGTTGGATGCCCCCCTCAGATTATTTTTCATTGCAGATCTACACTGATCTCTCCAGAATCCAATGTGATGGAGAACKTTAACCCTTTCATAGGGCTCTGGACTGAGTTTATGTCTGTGGAATAAACCTGCTTACAGTTTAGAATCTGGTGTGTTAGAGCAGGGGTGGAACAAATGCCTGCCCAGCCAGTAGCTCTTAAGGAGGATTTCTACCAGCCCCGACTTAGACCTTGTGTCCATGAATGAGTGAGTGTGTAGGCCTGATTGCATGTTGACTTTGAGGGCCACTTTCCTAGTCACAGATTAAGCTTAGCCCTCGGCTAAAAAGYTATTTCAGTGGAGATTTCCCCGTTGAGCATACTTCTCATACTGAGGGTGATGATACGTGAGACCATGTTCCTCTCTGAGGCAGGATGTAGCCTCTAGCTAGCTATGTGGGACTATGTCCATATCTGAGTCATGATGAAGACAAAGATTTGAATAACTAACCCAAGATAGACCACAGCCTGCCGTTTCCAATGGCAGCAAATTAATCCTAGTARGCAGAACAAGCAAGGGGGTGGGCAGAGCCAAGCATGAGCTAGCGAGAGCCTATYGGCGCGTTCCAGCATGTATTTCCATAATTCCATTAGGGAACGCCTACTCTGTGAAGCGCACGTGTACAATAACTCAATCCGCCCTTGAACTCCTAAACAAGACCATTTTTGGAAACTTTGGCAAAGGGTAAAGTCTACAAAACTTAGTCCACTCTGTAACAGATTCTAGTTTTGGAAACAGAAAACTGTATTGAGATCAAATGTTTCATTGATTAAAAAATGTGCAGAATGTCAGCCACATTTCTACATATGGTGAAATATCTGTCTCATAGTTCTGTGATCTGTGATGAAGCCTATAGTTAGCTACGTACCGGCCACAGACGTGTGTGGCTTGCTCCCAGTGTTGATGTTCATGAAGGTGCCCGTTCCCATGGTGATCTTCACATCACCGATGTCGAAGCAGCACTCACCAAACATGGCCGCCTGCTGGTCTGCCATCTACAGGGTGAGAGGTAACAGATTTATGACCCCAAATCCTAACCATTAGGGGGATACATCCTACTCCAACCAATAAATATGTAGGTCTTTATCTAGACATGTTATAACTCAAATCAATATGTACAGTACCAGTCAAAAGTTTGGACCCACCTACTCATTCAAGGGTTTTTCTTTATTTTTACTATTTTCTACATTGTAGAATAATAGTGAAGACATCAAAACTATGAAATAACACACATGGAATAATGTAGCAACCCAAAAATTGTTAATCAAAATATATTTTATATTTCAGATTCTTCAAAGTAACCACCCTTTGCCTTGATTCGCTCCTGAGTGGCGCATCGGTCTAAGGCACTGCATCTCAGTGCTAGAGGCGTCACTACAGACCCTGTTTTGATCCCGGGCTGTATCACAACCAGCCGTGATCGGGAGTTCCATAGGGCGGTGCAAAATTGGCCCAGCGCCGTCCGGGTTAGGGGAGGGTTTGGCCGGGGTAGGCAGTCGTTGTAAAATAAGATTTTTTTCTTAACTGACTTGCCTAGTTAAATAAAGGTAAAAAAATATATATATATTATGACAGCTTTGCACACTCTTGGGATTCTCTCAACCAGCTTCATGTGGAATGCTTTTCCAACAGTCTTGAAGGAGTTCCCACATATGCTAAGCATTTCTTAGCTGCTTTTCCTTCACTCCGCRGTCCAACTCATCCCAAACCATCTCAATTGGGTTGAGGTTGGATGATTGTGTTAAATAGTTAAATAAAAATTTAATAAAAACATTTAAAAAATGTGGCCAGGTCCTCTGATGCAGCACTCCATCACTCTCCTACTTGGTCAAATAGCCCTTACACAGCCTGGAAGTGTGTTTTGGGTCATTGTCCTGTTGAAAAACAAATTATAGTCCCACTAAGCGCAAACCAGATGAGATGGAGTATCGCTGCAGAATGCTGTGGTAGCCATGCTGGTTAAGTGTGCCTTGAAGTCTAAATAAATCACTGACAGTGTCACCAGCAAAGCACGTCACACCACCTCCTCCATGCTTCACGGTGAGAACCACACATGCGGAGATCATCCGTTCACCTACTCTGCGTCTTACAAAGACATGGCGGTTGGAACCAAAAATCTCAAATTTGGACTCATCAGACCAAAGGACAGATTTCCACCGGTCTAATGTCCATTGCTCGTGTTTCTTGGCCCAAGCAAGTCTCTTCTGCTTATTGGTGTCCTTTAGTAGTGGTTTCTTTGCAGAAATTCGACCATGAAGGCCTGATTTAAGCAGTCTCCTCTGAACAGTTGATGTTGAGATGCATCTGTTACTTGAACTCTGTAAAGCATTTATTTGGACAGCAATTTCTGAGGCTGATAACTCTTATGAACGTATCCTCACTTAAATAGAAAAATGCTATTGCAACCTCTTTGCAATAAGGAATTGAGACCAAACGCTCAAGAGAAGTTTCAAGAGTTTATTACCAAGGATACAGTCAGCTAAGTGCATCCATTTTAGAAAGTTACACAACACATCTTATACTCTTCCCTCCTTTTAGTCGCCACCGTCTTGTAGGTGGCACCTCTCCAGCTATACATTTTATGACCCCAAAGAGTTTCCCTCCTTTCCCCTGTGGAATGTCCATGGTCCTCTCTTTGTTTAGCTATCTATCTTCTGGGCCTGACCCTGCTCTCTGATCCTAGGCAATTTCCTCTTATCTGATTAGGTCAACCTTTCTAAATTAGCATCCACAGTTTCATGGCCTAAACTCCATTAATACTCACAGTAATCATTCACTAGACAGGATACAAACAAACTAGTGTAACTTGAAACATGTTACATTTTAACTAAATCCAGCAGTATCCTCTGCAGCAGAGGTAACTCTGGGTCTTCCTTTCCTGTGGCGGTCCTCATGAGAGCCAGTTTCATCATAGCGCTTGATGGTTTTTGCGACTGCACTTGAACAAACTTTCAAAAGTTCTTGAAATGTTCAAAATTGACTGTCCTTCATGTCTTAAAGTAATGATGGACTGTCATTTCTCTTAGTTTATTTGAGCTGTTCTTGCCATAATATGGACTTGGTCTTTTACCAAATAGGGCTATCTTCTGTATACCACCGCTACCTTGTCACAGAAAAACAAATTTCCTCAAACGCATTAAGGAAATAAACTCCACATATTAACTTTTAACAAGGCACACCTGTTCATTTAAATGCATTCCAGGTGACTACCTCATGAAGCTGGTTGAGAGAATGCCAAGAGGTTGCAAAGCTGTCAAGGCAAAGCATGGCTAATTTGAAGAATCTCAAATATTAAATATATTTTGATTTGTTTAACACTTTTTTGGGTTACTACATGATTCCATAGTTTATGTCTTCACTATTATTCTGCAATATAGAAAATAGTAAAATAAAGAAAAACCCTGGAATGAGTAGGTGTGTCCAAACTTTTGACTGGTACTGTTGGTCTTTATCTAGACATGTTATAACTCGGGATTTACATCATCCAATAAACTACTAAGATTTTTGGGTGATCTGTCGAACAGTGATCTGTCGAACAGTGATCTCTACAGAAAATGTAAGTGTTCATTGAAAAACCTACTTTAGTCAACTAAAACAGAGAAGATATTTGCAGTGTGTATTTAACAGTGAAACGTTTACCTTGAGTCCATAAACCAAGGTCCAAATGGCCAGTCACATTGAAACAAACAGACAAGTGCTAGTATGCTGCTTTCAAAATATCCCCATCGATCTACATTCATTCTCAGTAGCAGTCGTTATCGCATGTATTTTTTATTTAACTAGGCAAGTCAGTTAAGAACAAATTCTTATTTACAATGACGGCATACACCGGCCAAACCCGGACAACGCTGGGCCAATTGTGCGCCGCCCTATGGGATTTCCAATCACGGCCGGTTGTGATACAGCCTGGATTCGAACCAGGGTGTCTGTAGTGATGCCTCTAGCACTGAGATGCAGTGCCTTAGACCGCTGCGCCACCCTGGAGCCTTAATATATATTTAACCTGTGTGAAATATTTGCTAATTTATTTAAAAAAAATAAGACTGAAATATCACATTTACATAAGTATTCAGACCCTTTACTCAATACTTTGTTGAAGCACCTTTGCAAGCGATTACAGCCTCGAGTCTTCTTGGGTATGACGCTACAAACTTGGCACACCTGTATTTGGAGAGTTTCTCTCATTCTTCGCTGCAGATCCTTTCAAGCTCTGTCAGGTTGGATGTGGAGCATCGCTACACAGCTACTTTTAAGTCTCTCCAGAGATGTTCGATCGGGTTCAAATCCGGGCTCTGGCTGGGTCACTCAAGGACATTCAGAGACTTGTCCAGAAGCCACTCCTGCATTGTCTTGGATGTGTGCCTAGGGGCGTTGTCCTGTAGGTAGGTGAACCGTGGCCCCAGTCTGAAGTTCTGAGCACTCTGGAGCAGGTTTTCATCAAGGATCTCTCTGTACTTTGCTCCGGTCATCTTTCCCTCAATCCTGACTATTCTCCTAGTCCCTGCTGCTGAAAAACATCTCCACAGCATGATGCTGCCACCCCCATGCTTCACCATAGGGATGGTGCCAGGTTTCCTCCAGACGTAATGCTTTGCATTCAGGCCAAAGAGTTCAATCTTGGTTTCATCAGACCAGAGAATCTTGTTTCTCATGGTCGGAGAGACCTCAAAGCGGGCTGTCATGTATCTTTTACAGAGAAGTGGCTTCTGTCTGGCCACTCTACCATAAAGGCCTGATTGGTGGAGTGCTGCAGAGTTGGTTGTCCTTCTGGAAGGTTCTCCCATCTCCACAGAGGAACTCTTGAGCTCTGTCAGAGTGACCATCAGGTTCTTGATCACCTCCATGTCAAGGCCCTTCTCCCCCGATTGCTCAGTTTGGCCGGGCGGCCAGCTCTAGGAAGAGTCTAGGTGGTTCTAAACTTCTTCCATTAAAGAATGATCGAGGCCACTGTGTTCTTGGGGACCTTCAATGCTGCAGACATTTTTGGTACCCTTCACCAGATCTGTGCCTCGACACAATCCTGTATCTGAGCTCTACAGACAATTCCTTYGACTTCGTGGCTTGGTTTTTGCTCTGACATGCACTGTCAACTGTGAGACCTTACATAGAAAAGTGTGTGCCTTTCTAAATCATGTCCAATCAATTGAATTTACCACAGGTGGACTCCAATCAAGTTGTAGAAACATCTCAAGAATGATCAAAGGAAAAAGGATGCACCTCATAGTCTCATAGCAAAGATTCAGAATACTTATGTAAACATGATATTTCTGTAAATAAGGTATTTCTGTTTTTAGCTTTAAATATATTTGCAAAAAAATTCTAAAAACCTGTTTTTGCTTTGTCATTATGAGGTATTGTGATGTCATTATGAGGTATTGTGATGTCATTATGAGGTATTGTGATGTCATTATGAGGTATTGTGTGGAGATTGATGAGGAAAAAATGTAATTGAATACATTTTAGAACAAGGCTGTAACGTAACAAAATGTGGAAAAAGTGAAGGGGTCTGAATACTTTCTGAATGCACTGTATTACCTGTGTGTGTGTGTGTTTCTAGAAACATGTAATAAACGGGTGATGCTAAGAATTAATGAGGCAAGTGGATAATTTGAAAAGGTCATACTCCCACAAAGAGAGCAGAATAACCCGAAGACACAGTGACCTAGCATGGCTGGCGATGCAGACAAAACAAAGATACCGTAATCCCATAAAGATAACAGACTCATTCCAAGATGTGGAGATAGTGATGCAAAGATGAGAGATACTCACAACAGACATAATAGGGATCGACACCCCAAAGATGGAGGGATCTGTCAAGCCAAAGCGGTGACTGGTGAAGCAGAAGGGGGAAGAGGAGATCATGTATGAATGAATAGGTATTAAATATGACAATAATAAACCAACATCTAATATGGCTTCATCGCTGTAACTAGATATCGCCTAGTTAAACTGACTGGCCTAGTTAAATAAATGTAAAAGATATCAAGAAGAAGAGAACAAATGCTGAGTTCCGTCATGTTGTAACTTAACCATCTGCTCCGCAAGCCATATCAGACGTATATATATCACACCAGTGGAGGCTGGCTCATAATAATGTCTGGAAAGGAGTCAACGGAATGGTATCAACCGCATATTTGATGTGTTTGATACCATTCCACTGACTATTAACGTAGCCATTATTATGAGCCATCCTCCCCTTCAGCAGCCACCACTGGTGTGATAGAAACGTCTGATATGGCTTGCAGAGAAGATGGCTAAGATACAACATGACGGAACTCAGCAGCCTCTGTATCCTGCTGTAACGTAGCTATGCTGATCAGCATTTTAGTGTCTGTTTTTCACATAAATTTGCTTTGCATTATAACAACTAAAGACCATTTAAGCTAAATCAGAAAATATACAGAATATATTGTATAGGAGGGGATTATACAAGTGATTAAAAACACATTACAGTTTAGTAAATTATCTTCTAATCTCTACATTATACGGGCCTTCTTTTTGGATTCTAACAACCATTTAAGTGGCCTGTTCTCAGATCTCTCATTTCTGACTGCAATCTTGACAGAGAACCAACCTTATTCATTTAAAAAGGGGAGACATGTGAGTCATGTGACCAGAATCATGTGACTCACCCAGTGTTCAGTACTTTGGGGAGGATGGAGAGAGGCAGCGAGACGAGAGAGCAGAGGAATTCACTCCAGCACAACTGTAGGAAATGCAGGCACAGACAAAGACACAATGCTTCTCTATGAATTTTTTGGGTGGAATTGCAATTTCAGTTTACTTCCTGGATTAACTGAATTGAAATGCAATTGACCCTGATACAAAGTTACTACACACGTGAACAGGGAAAAACCGACCTGGTACGAATCAAACATCCCAGTTGCACTGGCATTAGAGTAGTCTGTGGCATGGACCAATCCTGAAATCGGTTAGAGAAGAGATACAGATTTTATTTGTTTATTTAAACAGGGACCATGGACAACAGACACTGAACCAGATTCTAACTAAAACAGCTCATTTTCAGCTGTAAGTTGTCCAAAAACATTAATTAATTTACTCATATTGCCTGGTTATTGTGTCGTGCAACATGTCTGAGGGATTTCAAAGGACACAGTACTGCAGTAGGACTGAGAAAACAAGGAGACGTGTGTGTGTGTGTGTGTGTGTGTGTGTGTGTGTGGACCCAGAACCTTGTGACAATTCATAATTAACATGGAAACACACACAAGCTTAAAAAGGAAAATTTCACCTATTTTCAATGTTATATTGTTTTGGTGCATCTCTGCGTGATCTATCGATTCCCAGGGTCATTTCATTTTTATTTGAGTTATTGGCGTTCAAGCAGGCAGAAATCCGACCGGTATGACGTAGCACTGTGGTAAAGTCTCTCTCTACACTGGAAGTTAATAGGAATACGACATTTAAAATCGCAAAAACATCTATCATACATGTCAGATTTCAATACTGGCCGACGTCATAATGCGGGAGGATGTCGTCTCTCGAACGAGCCATTGATCATATTTTTGTATTATTCCTACCTCGAGAAATGTGTAATTTAACAGAGGGTCCACTACTCGAGAAATGTGTAATTTAACAGAGGGTCCACTACTCGAGAAATGTGTAATTTAACAGAGGGTCCACTACTCGAGAAATGTGTAATTTAACAGAGGGTCCACTACTCGAGAAATGTGTAATTTAACAGAGGGTCCACCACATGTATCCTATTTGTCTGCCTCTTCAGTCCAGGCTGCATTGTGAATGTCAGACTCCACTCTGTGAGGCACATCGATCTGCAGGTTGAACATGGTGATATTTTAGACTCCTAAATTGATAGTACATTTTATTTAAGTAATTTTACAGCCAATTAGCTGGTTCACGTGCTGATGTTGACTTTGGTATTATTGTGTGTAGCTATGTTTGCCAACAAGCTACCTAGCTAGCCAGCCAGCGCATATAGAGCATTGCATTGTGGGTTTTGTTGCTACCAACCTTATTATAACGACAAAATGAAACATTTGTTCACAAAAAATATTGTTCTCACATACTAGTGTTATTTAACACCGTAAATTATAGGAATGAGGTTTGGGGGATTTTCCCTTTAACACATCAGTATTTTGGGAAGCTTGAAGATAGGGATTTGGACAGTTATAGAAAAAGGTGTCTAACTGGAGAGCTGGACTTCTGTTTCTGTTGGTTCAACATTAGATTTAAAAAAAATTCAAATAAAGAATATACTTGAATTTCTCTGGAGTGTGTGCCATCCTTATCATAAACAAAGCTTAAAGATACACACACAATCAATTAGCTGAGAGATACATGAATACTAYTCGCACGTACAGGCTTGGGCCTGGGCCTGTACGTACTGTACACGAACACACACACGAGAATGGGAGAATCATACAACCTACCTTTTGTGAGCTTATAAAGCAACCAGGTGTCTATTGTCCCAAAGCAGCAGTTGCCCTCTGCTACTGCTTGACTTAACTGTGAGGGGTGAGGACATAGAGGAGAGGAGAATAAATATCACCTGCTGTGTCCCCCTTGTGTTCTCTTGCTCCCAATCAGTTCCTAAATAATCACATGCAAGGCTACTAACAGAACTGTAGGCCAGTGACTGTTCTGTAAAGACTACAATATTTCTGTATTATGATCTTATTGAAAAGCCCAGCGTGTCTTTGGGCCATTAGTGTTTGAAGTGTTGCCAGGTAGACTTTCGCCACATCTGCCATCAGTAGCCTATATAGTTAGATTTAGGTCAACAACAATTCAATGTAGGGCGATTCTAGGAAAAGTTTCTCTCCGTCTACTATTGGCCGGTGTGCCAGTGATATTATTATAGCAGTCAGTTACAGTACGTCCAATCAGAGTCCATRAAGGCCAGTCCTCATATGACGTGTGTCCTGAGTCAGGGAGAACTGGGGTAGAAGTCATGTTACACAGTAAGCTGAGGAGTCAAGGTATAATACCAAAGCCAATGCATAGAGACTCATTATTGTGTGATTCAGACATACCGTTGATAGAAACAGCAGAGGACTTCGACCACAGAACGTCGTTTCTGACTACAGAACGTTGTTTGTGACCGCAGAATGCATTTTCTGACTACAGAATGTGCACACAAACCTCCCTCTCTCTCTCTCCCCAACCCACACATTCTCCCTCTCTGTCTCACACACACGAACACCCATTTGAACAGGTGCCAAGCTCTCACACGTCACACCTACCTCCAACACACACACACACACCCTCCCCCGCCACCCCCTCCAAACACTTGAACTCCCTCTCTGCCACACACACACACCTGTTTCCAGTGTCGAAGGGCCCAGGCCAGGCGGAAGGTGACGTGTTGGGTGGAGAAGACTATGAGGCTGGCTGCCTGGAAGCGCTTATTTTTGGACAGGAAGTGCAGCACCATCATAACGCCGTGGATCGCCTGCCATTGTCACGGACACAACACAGCCACAGTTATCATTCCTATTTTGTTTAGTTTAGTTTTATATTTTGTATAAACAGTAAGCTAAAAGCCAAATTGCATACACAAAAGTACAATCCAAATCAATGTGTTGATGTGATTTGCTTTGCTAGTAATAGCATTTTGTTTGGGATAGCAAAATGCAAGGCAAGTTATCATCATCATTACTAATAATAATCGGAGCCCAAAGATAGAGGCTCCTATACTGTATTATCACATGGTCTGCTGAACTATGACCTCTCTGTGACCCCAGACTAACCTTCATGGTGCAGGAGTTGTTCCAGGACCTCACCAGCTCCACTGCCCTCAAGTCCTGCCAGCTGATGAAGTTGTGAAAGGGAACTCCTGTTTTCCTGTGTATGTGTGTATGTGTGTGTGAGAAAGAGAGGTATGTAAGTGGGATATCATCAAAGATATAAACATACTGTACTATTGTTCAGTCCTGGGGATCAACAAAGGGCCTGTATGAGTGCAGGCTTTTGTTCTAGCTAAGCAGTAGCACGCTTGATTCTACTAAACCAACAAACCATAGTCTAACCGTGTTATTACTCCGCTGAAACAAAAGCCTGCGACCACACCGGCCCTCACAGGGTGACACTGCCCACCCCTGCCGTGTGTATTAACATCTAGTGTAGTGTATACTCCCTAGACTGCACACTGTGGTTTTAGCCTATGTAAAAATGTACCTGTCCCACGTGGTGAAGGTGCCTCTCTGAGTGGAGATGCCCAGGGTCTCCATCTGACGCATCTGTAAACCTGAGTCTAATCCCAGGGAGAGACAGAGAACATACACATCGTTCATCAACGCTATCAGTAAGTGAACATATGTGTGTTTGTGGCAGAAGTGATGCCCTACTAAAAACAGCTTGCCATCAACTCTACATTAGCATCAGACCTCGTAGAGTGTGGCTTTCCTTTTCTTAAAAAATATGGCAGAAGAAGGGAGAGAGAGAGATTCCCAGAACAAAATCCACCCCAGGACTACCCATGGACCACCCCTGGCCCAGCAACCTGAGCAGAAGCCAGCAGACCCTGCAGCTCTACCCCAGGACCAGAATGCGCTACCACAGATAGAACAATGAGCCAGATATTTCACCATCTGTATAAATGTGAAGCATCCGGTTGGCGTTTCCACTCACTACCAAAAGATGCTGATGAGATGAAGCGAACTGGCCAATGCAATCAGGATGAAGATGGAGCGAGATGGAATTTGGGTCGACATTCTGCTAATTTTCTCATCAATGAAACATTCGATCTCCATACAGTTTCCTGTTTCCAAAACTACAATCTGTAACAAACAGAGTGGACTGCGTTTTGTAGACTTCACCCTATTGCCAAAGTGTCAACAAAAAAAGTATTGTTTAGAAGGAGTGCATGGGAGAATTGAGTTGTTGCACACGAGCACTTCAGAGTCTGCGTTCCTGAACGTAAATATGCAAATAAATGCTAGAACACRCCAATAGAATCTCACTAGCTCATACTTGGCTCTGCCCACCTCCTTGCTTGTTCTGCTCACTATCATTAATTTGCTTCCATTGGAAACAGCCGGTGATCTATCTTGGGTTAGTTWTAAAARTCTTTGACGCTACCCTGCCTTAGCCCAACCTCCACAGAAACACATTAACACCCCAAGGGTTTGGAAGCCAGGGTCAGCCACAGTGCGGTGCCCCTGGAGCAGTTTTAAGGGGCCTAGCTCAAGGGTACAACAAGGGTACAGCATCTTGGATCTCTAGAACTCCACCAGATTGGTTTCTGTCGGACATGATGAACTGGTTCCTGTTATATCCAAACCAGTGACCCTGCCTATAAGTCTACCTATCTGTTTCCTGTTATATCCAAACCAGTGACCCTGTCTATAGATCTACCAATCTGGTTCCTGTTACATCCAAACCAGTGACCCTGTCTATAGATCTACCAATCTGGTTCCTGTTACATCCAAACCAGTGACCCTGTCTATAGATCTACCTATCCGTTTCCTGTTATATCCAAACCAGTGACCCTGTCTATAGATCTACCAATCTAGTTCCTTGTCAACACCAAAAGGTTATAGAACCAAGAGTTATTTTAGGACCAGGCCAGGCCATACATAAGATTAGGAATATCGTCCCCATCAGGAGTGCTTGACTTCAGGAACACACAGAAACTTAGTTCTGGAACCTAAATATAAACAGTACCAGGACCCAAAATAAGTTACAGCACCCATTTCAGTCCACTTCATGCACAGCCCATCAGGCCGTATGTGTGAGAGACAGACATAGTGTGTCAAATGGTCACTATTGAAGATAAAGTGCTCATAAAAGGGTAAATAATTGATCACAAAATTGTACAATTTAGATCCACGTTTCACCCTCACAGTTTTACCTGACTCACACTCTGGGGCCTACCCAAATCATACTGGCCTTTCTGACACACTTCCAGCAACTATGGTGGAGGCTTAACCTGGCCAGCCCAGTACAGCTCGACTTGGCTCGGCCTAGTCGTGTAAAAAAAAAAAAGGTATTCGCTTATTAGTTAATGCCAATGATTGACTAGAGAGATCTCCAACACCTCAGTCTCTGATTCACCTATAAGGCAAGGATGAAAACCAGAGCCCGTGCAAACCCTAGAGGACTGGAACTATATGAAAAGAGGTTTAAATATGCCATGGTGGGCCTATCCATATGGAGAGGTGGGAAATGGTACAAACCTTGCACAGCACCATTCACTACCTTAACGAATCCTCTCCACAGCTCTTCGGGGTCCAACTCGACCAAGCCCGGTTCAGGATACAAGAGATTCACCTATAAACATATCATACCAGTCAAATTGACAATGTGAAGATTATGCGTGCCAGAAACAAACATTTMCAGGGTCCAAATTCATTAAATCATTTTTATTCATAATATTTAGCATGCCTAATTCGGTGACACTTAATTTCAATTTCTCATAGCTCTATTGAATCTAGCCTATCCAATACCTTGGTGATGCATGATCCTCGAATCTGGGCTTCCTTGTCGTAAACGTGACATCTGATCGATGTTGTCCCCACGTCCACAGCGAGAATGTAACTTTCTCTTTTAAATCCGTTCCTCTGAGTCTCCATAGTAACACGAGCTTGTGTTCAGCAACAGTTTGACCGATTCCTCCTTCGGACCTTTGCCTCACATATCGTGAAAGCGATTGTCACAAATGTCTCCTCGCCCTAGGCAGTAGCACRGGGTGGGCTGGAGAAGGCACCTGTCCTAGTTGAATCCTTTCGACAATGTAGATATGTGAAAAACGGAAAGCATTTTTAGTCCTTCTGCTYGTGGAGAAGGGTCACTTTTTCATCGCGTAACTCATTGTTCAAATTCCAGTTATTCCGGTAACCATCCAATCCACGGAATATTGCGAAATACAGCATACATGACAATTTCACAACAATTTAAAAGACACCCACCCACCCAATTCCGTTCAGCCTGCCAAGGTTTTGGCGAAATTACATCTCAATCAGTTCACAGTACTTTTATAATTGCATAATGGTGTAGGCCTAATAAAAAAATGTTGTGGGTGTGTGTGTTTCTCAAGCGCAGTAGCACAGTTTTCAAACCGAGAGGCGCAACATCACGATAATTCCGGAAACAAGTCGAGAAGCAGATTCGAGACCAGACCGGGGTTTGGGGGAGGGCAAGTCAATATGTACGTTCTAGCGGAACACTTTTGTCAAATCGGTGACCATCGTTGTTCACATACCTTTCAAAGTGTGTTGCATTATAAAAAATATTCCGATTTGCGCCTACGTGTCGACTRCATGAACTTCACAGAAATCATGTGATCAAAGGTCATGAAGTTTTGCCTGCAAGTTTTCTGCAGTTGCTCTTCACCAACTTCATCCTGCAGCCATCGCCTGCATCGGGCTCCCGAGTACCGCAGCGGTCTAAGGCACTGCATTTCGGTGCTAAACGCGTCACTACAGACATCCTGGTTCGACTCCAGGCTGTATCACAACCGGCCGTGATTGKGAGTCCCATAGGGTGGCGCACAATTGGCCCAGCGTCGTCTGGGTTTGGCCGGTGTAGACTGTCATTGTAAATAAGAAAATGTTCTTAACTGACTTGCCTAGTTTAAATAAAWAAAWATATATTTAAAAACAAATTGTGGGAGGCTCTATTGTYAACCAATCATTAGTATTTTTGTTTGACCCACCCCACGCGAATGAGACCAGACATCATGTAGGCTATACAGTGGATAGCCTATATACAAATTAATGTTATATTTGAGGCTCTCTCTCAGTAATTGATTGTACAATGACCACACATATGATTTCAGTTTGTGAGTGTGTGATACGAGGGTTGGAGCCAWGTTTATTTCGACATTGTAAAGAAAAACTTCTATAAACAATGGAAACACTGCCATGTTGATCTGAGCCTTGCTGTTGGAAAATCACATTAGTGTGCGACTTATGGGACGCTGATGCGCCTTCTCCCCACCTCGCTCCTCGACTTTCGTTTACAGCCGGTTGCTTTCGCCGTACCACTCAAACGCGTCCATAATATTCCTTACGTTTTCATTTTTGTCAAAAACAACTTTATATCGAAGGAGTGCCTTTCATTTGACGGCCTGCAGTCCGGTGCGACACGTCCGTTAGACCCGATGACGTGTTCTGCGCATGCGCTATGCTAGCTAAATCGCATACAAGTGTGTTGGGGGATTTCTATCGAAGAAGCAGTTTCGGCATATCTTCATGCTGTACTGTCTTTGCAAGTAGTATACGCCACCCATCAGTCGATAAGAAGGAGTGGACTTTTAATTTAAAGGGACAGTATTACGAATTCCCATAGAACATGACCACGACTGATATTTATCTGATATCATTCTGACTATGTATCTATTACAAAACACAGACAGCCAGACCATAACACAAAAGACAGTACACATTACTCCATGACTCAGTGTCGTAACAAAGCTTGTTGATAAGAGATTATATTGAAAAAAAAAGCAAATGCCACCCTTATATCAACCTTACTATGACTTTTTTTAAATAAATGATTTTTTAACCATTTGTTTAGTGCGTATGAAGACTTTATAATGTCCTATTAMGTTTTTATAAGTTGTTGGTTTTAAGTGACTGAAATTTGAGGTGATTTGGCCTTGCTGTTTTCAACTTTAGTTTAACTTAGTTTATTACGATACACGTCAGACAACTTAAATAGTGACTCCATTACAGCTGTCTGGCCAATTGCTTGCTTATGTACCCTAGTGATCAGAGCTATCGAGACTCAGATGACTAAAGACAGACTTAAATGAATTAATTCCTAAGAGGAGCCGAATTGTTATCCAATCCACTTTGCTCATCTAATGCCATATTGTTTCCARATCAAATTGTATTGGTCACATACACATATTTAGCAGATGTTATTACGGGTGTAGTGAAATGCTTTGTGTTCCTAGCTCCAACAGTGCAGTAATATCTAACAATTCATAACAATACACACAAATCTAAAAGTAAAAGAAAGGAATAAAGAAATATATAAATATGAGATTGAGCAATGTCAGAGTGGCATTGACTAAAATACAGTAGAATAGATGAGATGAGTAAAGCAGTATGTAAACATTACTTAAACATGATTAAAGTGACTAGTGTTCCATTATTAAAGTGGCCAATAATTCCAAGTCTATGTATATAGGTCAGCAGCCTCTAAGGTGCAGGGTTGCGTAACCGGGTGGAAGCCAGCTAGTGATGGCTACGTATTTAACACTCTGATGGGCTTGAGATAGAAGATTTTTTTCAGTCTCTCTGTACCAGTGTAACAGTATAACTTTAGTACCGTCCCCTCGCCCTGACACGGGCGCGAACCAGGGACCCTCTGCACACATCGACAACAGTCATCCACGAAGCGTCGTTACCCATCGCTCCACAAAAGCCGCGGCCCTTGCAGAGCAAGGTGCAACACTACTTCTAGGTTTCAGAGCAAGTGACGTAACTGATTGAAACGCTACTAGCGCGTACCCGCTAACTAGCTAGCCATTTCACATCCGTTACACCAGCTTTGATACACCTATATTAACCATGCCTTCTGGATGATAACGGGGTGAACAGACTGTGACTCGGGTGGTTGATGTCCTTGATGAACTTTTTGGCCTTCCTGTGACATCGGGKGCTTTAGGTGTTCTGGAGGGCAGGTCGTTTTCCCCCGGTGATGCGTTGGGCAGACTGCACCACCCTGCGGTTGCGGGCGGTGCAGTTGCTGTACCAGGCGGTGATATAGCCCGACAGGATACTCTCAATTGAGCATCTGTAAAAGTTTGTGAGGGTTTTAGGGGCCAAGCCAAATTTCTTCAGCCTCCTGAGGTTGAAGAGGCGCTGTTGCGCCTTCTTCACAACACTGTCTGTGTGGGTGGACCATTTCAGATCGTCAGTGATGTGTACGCCGAGGAACTTGAAGCTTTCCACTTTCTCCACTGCAGTCCTGTCGATGTGGATAGGGGGCGCACTCCCTCTGCTGTTTCCTGAAGTCCATGATCAGCTCGTTTGTTTTGTTGACATTGAGTGAGAGGTTATTTTCCTGGCACCACTCTCCCAGGGCCCTCACCTCCTCCCTGTAGRTTGTCTTGTCTGCAAACTTGATGATTGAGTTGGAGGCGTGCTTGGCCACGCAGTCATTGGTGAACAGGGAGTACAGGAGGAGGCTGAGCACACACCCTTGTGGGGCCCCTGGGTTGAGGATTGAGGATCAGCGAAGTGGAGGTGTCATTTCCTACCTTCACCATCTTCACCACGACTTCATCTCAACCTCTAATATTTAATCATACAGTATGATCATCTCTCAGTCAAAATAATAAACTCTCAACCATGAGAATATATACTCTAAAAAGTAAACAGTGAGTATACTGTATTAAAGCATATGCCATTCATTTGTTTGCATGTGTATTTTGGTTCCTTGAAAGACAACACAGTTTATCCTGGTGCTACGTATAGCTTCCTGTCTTGACATGAGTTTTACTTCCTTATGTTGAGTGGAGGTTTACATAATATGGCTTACAGGTAAATTGGTCTCTTGTGCTCTGGGGCAATAAGGAAGCCACTGATGAGAAGTTGCAAAGGCACATTTTAATAACACTGACCAATGTTGTTTTCTTTCTATCATTTTCCTTTAAAAAATCTAGTAAATTGATCAATGTTTCCTATATGTCATTAAAGTATGAATTTACACAGGTCTGTGTTGCCAATATACACAATTTGATTAATATTGTTGCTCACACAGCAGACAGATTTTGTTGAACTACTACAGTGGGGCAAAAAAGTATTTAGTCAGCCACCAATTGTGCAAGTTCTCACACTTAAAAAGATGAGAGAGGCCTGTAATTTTCATCATAGGTACTTCAACTATGACAGACAAAATGAGAAAAGAAAATCCAGAAAATCACATTGTAGGATTTTTAATGAATTTATTTGCAAATTATGGTGAAAAATAAGTATTTGGTCAATAACAAAAGTTTATCTCAATACTTTGTTATATACTTGCTGGTATTTTGGCCCATTCCTCCATGCAGATCTAGTCCTGTCTCTTATACACATCTAGATGTGTATAAGAGACAGGTGTTAAAGTTTGTGAGGGTTTTAGGGGCCAAGCCAAATTTCTTCAGCCTCCTGAGGTTGAAGAGGCGCTGTTGCGCCTTCTTCACAACACTGTCTGTGTGGGTGGACCATTTCAGATTGTCAGTGATGTGTACGCCGAGGAACTTGAAGCTTTCCACTTTCTCCACTGCAGTCCTGTCGATGTGGATAGGGGGCGCACTCCCTCTGCTGTTTCCTGAAGTCCATGATCAGCTCGTTTGTTTTGTTGACATTGAGTGAGAGGTTATTTTCCTGGCACCACTCTCCCAGGGCCCTCACCTCCTCCCTGTAGATTGTCTTGTCTGCAAACTTGATGATTGAGTTGGAGGCGTGCTTGGCCACGCAGTCATGGGTGAACAGGGAGTACAGGAGGGGGCTGAGCACACACCCTTGTGGGGCCCCTGGGTTGAGGATCTGTCTCTTATACACATCTAGATGTGTATAAGAGACAGCTTCAGACGGGCCTGGACATGTACTGGCTTAAGCAGGGGGACACGTCTGGCACTGCAGGATTTGAGTCCCTGGCGGCGTAGTGTGTTACTGATGGTAGGCTTTGTTACTTTGGTCCCAGCTCTCTGCAGGTCATTCACTAGGTCCCCCCGTGTGGTTCTGGGATTTTTGCTCACCGTTCTTGTGATAATTTTGACCCCACGGGGTGAGATCTTGCGTGGAGCCCCAGATCGAGGGAGATTATCAGTGGTCTTGTATGTCTTCCATTTCCTAATAATTGCTCCCAYAGTTGATTTCTTCAAACCAAGCTGCTTACCTATTGCAGATTCAGTCTTCCCAGCCTGGTGCAGGTCTACAATTTTGTTTCTGGTGTCCTTTGACAGCTCTTTGGTCTTGGCCATAGTGGAGTTTGGAGTGTGACTGTTTGAGGTTGTGGACAGGTGTCTTTTATACCGATAACAAGTTCAAACAGGTGCCATTAATACAGGTAACGAGTGGAGGACAGAGGAGCCTCTTAAAGAAGAAGTTACAGGTCTGTGAGAGCCAGAAATCTTGCTTGTTTGTAGGTGACCAAATACTTATTTTCCACCATAATTTGCAAATAAATTCATWAAAAATCCTACAATGTGATTTTCTGGATTTTTTTTCTCATTTTGTCTGTCATAGTTGAAGTGTACCTATGCTGAAAATTACAGGCCTCTCTCATCTTTTTAAGTGGGAGAACTTGCACAATTGGTGGCTGACTAAATACTTTTTTTGCCCCACTGTATAACATAATCACAATGCAAGAAGATTTACTTTTTGTAGATTTAATTTCGGGTTTGCAAGATCCCAGCCAGCATTGTGTGATTTAAAGCTAGGGCCAGTCAGCAGCATGCTGTAGTGAGTTAACATTGTTCTTGAGCCGGTTGAGTGATTTAGCCCCAGGTTGGATGGACGGGAAACCAGGATGTTCATTTAGATAGAGGCAGAGAACTCAATCTTTTAATTACATGGTGCTACAGTATCACTGACAAAGTATTGATCAACACTACAACGACCCATTGTTCCCTGGACTAACAAAAGCTTATCTGTAGAGGATCAAATTACTCTTTGATGTTCCTTCCATAGTAATACGCATATATTGATTCCAATGCTGATTGATATGAGCCAATAACAGCAAATAGTACAAATAATCTTAAAACTCTGAACAACAAGGATTTTATTTCGTTAAAAGTCTACGAATCTATGGTATGAGTACTGTTGAATTGGAATCTTGTTGTGTAGTTTGACTGATTTGAATTTCAGTTGTGAGGCATCAACAGCCCAACACCAACTGACATGACCAAGCTTTTGCCAAAGGTTTCATTCATAATGCACTTTATCATGTTATTTCAAAACAGAAACTCTAAAATAATTAGATTTTTTTTCATGACTGTTATACTGAAAACTGTGTGAGGACGAGGGCWCCATTTCTTCCCCTACATGAGGAATAAAGTTTAAACAGTGGAACACTGGTGCCATTGATAACAACCTAGCTATCCATCCAAAGATGAGATAGATGGTTATTGGCCAATTTTCTTTGCTACCTGATAGTCAGGCTCCATATATGTAAATATCCCCCTTGATGATGGGGTAATAAAAGCGGTGGTTATCCATGCTGAGGACTGAGGCACACAGAGAGGTGAACACTGCTGCTCTGTGGACTGCTTTAGTGCATCTGAATTTATAAAGAGACCAACATTAGCTATGGCGAAATACCGCACAGACTGCATAGAAAAACCGATTCGCATGTGTTTTAGAATAATCGGYCACTTCATAGGAACACATCCGTGGTGGTTCTTCATCATCCCTGTCATCATCTCAACAGCATTAGGAACAGGATTTTACTTTTTGGAAGACAGAACATCTAATGATATTGAAGAGGAGTTTACACCTCGAGAGGGACCAGCCAAGACGGAGAGAATTTTTATTCAAGAATATTTCCCACAAAATGAATCCATGTTTTCCAGCTTGAGGTTGAACACAGATGGAACATATGCATGTTTCATAGCCACATCCAAGACAAACATTTTGACAGTGCCACTACTTGAGGACATATTAGTCTTGGACACCAAAGTTCGGAACATGACTGTGGAGTTTGAGGATGAACTGTGGCAATATGTGGATATTTGCGCAACAGTGAATGGAAGTTGTTCCTCCAATGCCATATTGGACATTATAGGCTACAATGCCAGCAATGTTGATCTTATTAATTTGACGTTTCCAACACATATTTCTACATTTGGCAGGGTTTCCTTGAGGTCAACACTTGGTAGTGTGAAAATAAACAACTCAATTGTTCAAAGTGCCAAGGCAATACAACTTTTTTACTATTTACGAGAATCCAACAAAGCAAGAAGCGACATTTGGCTGACTGAGTTTATTAAGTTACTCTCAGAAGAATCAACAAATGTCACAGAGGTGAGATACCATACATCCCGATCTATATATATCAATGTTTTATTAAAAAAAAAAAAAATGATGCCTGGGACCTGCAAAGTATTTTGTAAAATGTGTTTTATAATTGTACATTTAAAAATATATATATATATTTTTCAACACTTTTTATTTTATTTTTTGTCTCTTTTCTAGGTGTCGTATTCTACATCCATGTCAAGACAGTGGGAATTCGAGAAAGTTCCAAAGTCTATTGTTCCTCTTTTTTCCATAACATATACTATTACCATGTCTTTTACAATTGTTTCATGTTTAAGGTTTGTAAAGCATTTATCTCCTTTATGTTACATGAAGTAGATGTACATGTGAGGGGGTGGTGATGGTGGTGGTGGGGGGGATTGAGGGTTAGTTACATAGCACATGCCTATTACAAAATGGCGGGATCGAAGCAATGTGCCGCATGGACACCCTTTAAAAAAATGTCAATGTCATTTCCATTTATGCATACAATATGTATGGAAAGACACTTTAAATGGTTTTAATTTCTTCAGGTTGGACAACGTGAGGAATAAGGTGTGGGTGGCCACCRTTGGAGTCTTTTCTACAGGACTAGCAGTTCTTTCAAGTTTCGGGATGCTGTTGTTAATGGGTGTGCCGTTCGTCATGACTGTTTCTACCTGCCCATTCTTGATACTGGGTAAGGGGAAAGCTCSGCCTCCTTTCTCTTCAAACCTTAGTATTTGCTTTCCATTCCTCCACACCTCATCAAAGACAAACACATCTGGTAATTATTGAAGGTAAAAGAGCTTCATACCCAGAAGGTAAATAACTTCCTTATACAACCTGTATACAACCAGACCATGACATTTACATTTAAGTCATTTAGCAGACTCTCTTATCCAGAGCGACTTACAAATTGGAAAGCTCATACATATTCATCCTGGTCCCCCCGTGGGGAATGAACCCACAACCCTGGCGTTGCAAGCTCCATGCTCTACCAACTGAGCCACAATGACATCATTGTAACCAGTTTTGCCCACTGGTTAAGGCCTTCAAATTCATCTTCTAGTGTCTCACGGAACAGATTCTTCTAACATACCACCAATTCTTAATTTGAATGTCATGAATTACTTAAATGTCATGAATGTTCATGCCTTTCTCTTGTCTCMACCCACTGGGCACAGACGTCAATTCAACATCTTTCCCAAATTGGTTACACGTAATTTCATTGAAATGACATGGAAGCAACATTGATTCAACCAGTGTGTGCCCAGTGGGAAGTCATGCTCATGTTTACCGCCTCGCTCAACGACAAACCCTTTGTGTTTAAGGTATTGGAATTGACGACATGTTCATCATGATTTCCTGTTGGCAGAAGACCAAYGTCCATGATAGCGTGGTGGATCGTCTGGCCGACACCTACCAAGATGCCGCCATCTCCATCTCTATAACCACGATAACGGATGTCCTGGCGCTGTACCTGGGCTTCAGCTCACCCTTCGGCTCTGTTCAGACCTTCTGTCTTTACGCCGGCACAGCTATCCTTTTCTGTTACTTCTACAACATCRTATTCCTTGGTGCGTTCTTAGCACTGAATGGCCAGAGGGAAACTAGCAACCGGCACTGGTTCACCTGTGTGAAGATTCCAGTGGATTGTCCTCCTGGGAAGTCGAGAAGGTATGCAATCTGCTGCGTTGGTGGGGCCTATGATCATGACACCGGGACAGAGGAGGAGCAACCAATTAGCGGCTTCTTTGGGAAGTATTACGGTCCATTTCTGACCAAGAAATGGACCAAAGTGTCCATTGTGGTTCTCTACGCCGCGTATCTGGCTGTCAGCGTCTACGGATGTCTTGAACTGAAGGAGGGTATTGACCTAAGGAACCTGGCTTCAGATGATTCCTACATTTCCAAATATTACAACGACATAAGTGCGCACTTCTCTCACAATGGTCCAAACGTTATGGTGGCTGTTAATAAGCCACTTGCCTAATGGGAAGAAGACCAGCGCAAAAATCTCAGCTCCTGCATTACAGATTTTAAAAAGTTGGACTATGTTGACAAAAACTTCTCTCTTTCCTGGCTAGATTCTTTCCAAAGCTATGCAAATGCAAATTATCTTGATATAAACTCTGAAAATACCTTCAAAAGAAACCTCCTTCCCTTCTTGGAAAAACGTCCAATGACCAGGCAGGACATTCATTTCGATGCACATAACAAGATCCGTTCATCTCGCTTCTTTCTTCAGACGCTAAACATCAACACGACAAAGAAACAGAAGGAYATGCTGATAAGCCTCAGAAAAACTGCTGAAAAATGCCCCATCAAATTACTGGTTTATCATCCATCGTTTATCTACTTAGACCAGTACACTGTTATTGTGGATAACACCATCCAGACTATCGTGGTTGCCACAGTGTTGATGCTGGCGATCTCCTTACTCCTGATACCCAACCCGCTCTGTTCGCTGTGGGTGGCGTTCTCCATTGGGTCGGTAATTGTGGGTGTAGCTGGATTCATGGCACTATGGGACGTGTCCCTGGACTCAATCTCCATGATAAATCTGATCATCTGTATCGGTTTCTCCGTCAACTTTTCCGCCCATGTCTCGTACGCCTTTGTTTCGAGCACCAAGGCCGACTCGAACGACAAGGCKGTGGATGCGCTGGCCCACCTGGGGTTTCCCATAGTGCAAGGAGCTGTCTCCACCCTTTTAGGGGT
Source organism: Salvelinus sp. IW2-2015 (assembly GCF_002910315.2). Classification (NCBI taxonomy): domain Eukaryota; kingdom Metazoa; phylum Chordata; class Actinopteri; order Salmoniformes; family Salmonidae; genus Salvelinus; species Salvelinus sp. IW2-2015. The sequence goes on from NC_036859.1 coordinate 36,163,875, forward strand.
GGTGGCACTGTCTTTCTCAGAAAGCTACATCTTCAGGACTTTTTTCAAACTCATTTTTTTGGTTATTACGTTCGGGCTGGTTCACGGTGTTGCTTTCCTTCCTGTGTTTTTGACCTTCGTTGGGATGTGCAGAAATGGATGATGTAGATATGCAACACTAAATACATCATGTAAATAAAACATACAATACTTCTTTTATTTTTTAGATGTTAGTGTGAATGAATTAAGGAACGTAAAATAGGTTAAAACCAACTCACGCCACTAGCTATTCATCTTCGGACATAGTCATTGGATATTGACGTGAAACMACACCTGTTAACATTACAGCGTCAACCTTTTTGGTTATTACCCAGTATGGTTTCCCTTCATCTGCRATTGATTGGTCTGATTTTCTTATGTATCTATGTTTCTCTCTTTGCTGTAATTTGACATTTTATGTACTTAAATTGTAGACTTTAAGCTGCACTGGCAAAACTTGTGTTCTATAAAAGTTGCATACTGTATTGTAAATACATTAAAAAAAAAGTTATTTTACACATTTGATTCTGTCAGTGTATTTACACAGGTGCAAATGTTTGCAATTGTAACCGATGTTAAATGGCTTGCTAGTTAGCTGTGGTGCGCGCTAACAGCGTTTCAATCGGTGACTTCACTTGCTCTGAGACCTTGAAGTAGTTGTTCGCCGCGGGTTTTGTGGCGCGATGGGTAACAATCCTTCGAGGGTGGCTGTTGTCGATGTGTGCAGAGGGTCCCTGGTTCGAGCCCAGGTAGGGGCGAGGAGAGGGACGGAAGCTGTACTGTTACACTATGGTTAGTAAATTTTAACATCTGGTTAAAGTTAAGATCATTTTCTTCTTTAAAAAAATATATATACACACATGTATATAGATAATTTCTTTATCAAGTTTAGTTMATTTTCGACTTGCCTTGGGTGTTGTCGTTTAACCCAAATCGTTAGCTGATGTTATTGATCAACGTCTAGAATCTCCTGGCAAGCATTTGTGAATATATTCGACTACACTGTAGTTCAACATGCATACATTCTGATGTTCAGGAAAGGTGTGCATATCAAACTGACCATCAACAACATAAATAACACTGAAGACAGCCACAGGGGTTAAGATTATAATAATACGGTTTCATTTATTTACTTCAGCTGCACATAAAATTCCTCCCAACGTCTGTCGTCATATCATTGAGAGAATAAAACGCGTGTCAGCCAATTGTAAAGCCAGTCAATRCATACGCAGCCCAAAAGCCTTCTAAATACAGTGTTTCCGTTAAACCCCATTCATATATATACACACACACAACTAAAAGGTGAGTAAAAGTGGCAAAAACAGGAGCTCAAAATGTGTCACTTAGGCAAGTAAAACACTAAAATGTACAAAGCATACCAATAAGTTACGCTGGTTATATACCCAATTGCACAGTGTATCATAATAATATTTTCCTCTAAAGAAAAGTTTATTCTTAAATGCTAAAAAAGGTATGGTCTTTAAACCTCCATTGTATCGCAATCTTAACATTTCCAACTCGACATTAGAAGATGTTTCAAAAGATTTCAACGTTCTTGGCTAAAGCGTTCATGCTAACCAAAGACGGAGATACTAGATTGTTGAAGTTATTGAGTATTTTCCACAAATGCATTTGACCGTTTCCCTTAAAGGCTTACACACCAGCAAATTACTATGACGGTCCTTGCCTACACCACAAGGTTCTGTGCTKCTGTGTTTAAAAACATACAACGTGAGGACATGTAGAGATTCACAGATCTACGGAGGTAACGGTAGAGACAGCTGGTGTTCAGATGTGAATACACAGCAGAAGTGGGGTGAGGGGTATTAGGGATGAGGGGTTGTAGGGTCTTCTAGGTTTCATTGTTACTTTAACAATTGTTTAKACCTAAAAACCAGATAACTTGAGCTATTGAGCTATTTCGTAATTAAATGGATGAACGAATGTTGGCTGAATTGAAACCAAAAACGACGAGGATTTAATGGCCCCGACACTGCTTAATACACCAAAGTTGGGTTTGAAGTAACAAAGCATTTTTTCAAAGAACAGCAGCTTTCCCTTCCAACTATATACACACACACGGCATTTACATATTTTATCACATAAATACATCAAGTACATTTTCAGACTAAGAGACATTAGAATTTTGGATTAAGTCCAAAACAGTCCCTAATCCATGTACATTCCCAAAAGGCCACCTTTGAAACAGCAACTGTTACACACACGGCTCAAACAAACCTGGGAATATTGGTAGACTACTTAGGGAGAATCCGATTCCATAATGACTTATTACAGAGACATGATTGGAAGTCTCAGGTAGAAACACATGTCTTTTTAATGGAAGATAGATGGTTTCATTGTGATTCTGGAGGTCTAGARCAAGACATTGAATCAATGGACGTGGACTTTTACTGAGCATAAAACATTTAACACATATTTACATATACACAGTGCCTTCAGGAAGTATTCATCACACCCTTTGACTTATTCCACATTTTGTTGTGTTACAGTCTGAATTCAAAATGGATTAAATATACTTTTTCCCTCACCCATCTTCAAAACAATAGTCAAGACATTTCAGCTTTTCATAACATTTGTAAACATTTGTAAAAACCTAATTCCACTTTTATATATTATGGGGTATTGTGTGTAGGCCAGTGACACAAAAACTTAATTTAATTCRTTTTAAATTCAGGCTGTGAATWCTTCCTGAAGGCACTGTACATACACACGTACAGCTCCGTAGCTCTGTTTGCGTAGACTGAAATCACTGTGGACAGCGATTTGTTGTCTTCCCACCCCTCACCCGATCTCCCAAATTAAACAGAGTGACAGCTCCACCCTTGGAAGTCTCATCTTGCCCTCCAGGACCATCTTGATCTCTCTGGCATCCAGCGTCTCGTATTGCAACAGGGCGTTGGCTAGGTTCTGGTGTTCTTTGGCATGAGACTTGAGGAGAGCCCTGGCCCGCTCGTACGAATCCTGGGGACCACACAAACCAGAGGAGTTAACACATGTAGGGGTTGAGTGAATTTCTGAAAAGGGCTTGTATATATTACAATGCAATTAGGGCTTACACACACACCTGTAAATTGTGCATGTTATTTCCCTAAACTGTGATACTCTGAATAAGCTCGGTTTGAGAAATGGGGAAGATAAAAAACAAACACACAAGCCAAAGAGCACTGGGTCAGGGGCTTGGAAGGATGATGGAGGTGGAAACGTACCTTTAAAAGTTTCCTGACTTCGTGTTCGATGGCAGCCTGTGTCTCTGGGCTCTGCTTGGTTTGGTCAGTGTAGGTCATGACTCCCAGCTACAACACAGGTAGGTGTGTGTGTGTGTGTGTGTGTGTGTGTGTGTGGGGGTGAGTGAGTGAAAGCGAGAGCGGAGAGAGAGAGAGAGAGAATATAATATATATGTAGTGCTACAAAATTGGGTGGTTCCCATTCATGCCAGTAAAGCTAATTGAATTGAGAATCAGGGTTCAAAGGCCAACACATGTCCTGAAAGGTATACAGTAAAAACAGCAGGACTTTGACACTTTATTAGACATGACTTCATTTTGTCTCTCCCGACCAAACGTCCAGCATCCATAACTTACMCTCTCACACATACCAAATCTGGTCACCATCATTTTTGCAATTCTGGTGGCAGCATCAAAGTCACTTGATGCACCTGAAAAAAAAATAATAAGAAGAAGTTGAACATCTGGTTTATATAGAATTTATTTAGTCTTTAAAAAAAATGAAGCACTTATGGAAGATGATTATTAATGGGCTAAAAGATATCAATGTCTCAGTGAGATACAGCACGGTACTGGCAACACAAATGACGTGGGTTAGTCATCAGCACGGTACTGGCAACACAAATGACGTGGGTTAGTCATCAGCACGGTACTGGCAACACTAATGACGTGGGTTAGTCATCAGCACGGTGCGGCAACACTAATGATGTGCGTTCGATTCCTGCATGGGCCACATAATACTGAAAATATGGGTCACTGTAATTCTCCGCAATTCTGTAAGTCAGTTTGAATAACAGATAAATTACCATATCATACCCTCAAAAAAATAAATCCAACATTTATATTGAATATTATAAATTTGAATGACAGGATTACACCCCTTGAGAAGCACCATTCTGTTTGAGGAATATTCTTATTACACTACTGCACAAGGTGTATACTGTAATTCTGTAGTCAAATTACCCTCCTACACCCCCCTGCACACCAGTGGTGATGAACTCATTGCCAAATATGATCTCCTCTGCCACACGGCCTCCCATGCTGACGTCCATCTGGGCCAGCAGCTGAGCTCGCGTCTCGCTCCAGCGGTCATCATCTGGGAGCATGGACACCTGGAAGACAGGGGGGGGGGGGAGGAGTGAGGCCTGGCAGAAAATGGAACCAACCATTTCACACTTGATGKTTTTTTACACAGATTTAAACAACTATTTAAATCTGCCAGACAAAACCCCAGGAGGCACTTTTCATTATATCAAAATGAGGCCTTATGGTATTGGCATGCTCAGTGGAATGGATTCCTAAAAAACACAGAGGTACAGATAACCTACAGCTCCTTCAGAAAGTATTCATTAAATAACACCTTCCTAATATTGAGTTGCACCCCATTTTGCCCTCAGAACAGCCTCAATTCGAACGGGGCRTGGACTCCACAAGGTGTCGAAAGMATTCCACAGGGATGCTGGCCCATGTTGACTCCWATRCTTCCCACAGTTGTGTCAAGTTGCCTGGATGTCCTTTGGGTGGTGGACCATTCTTGATACACACTGGAAACTGTTGAGCTTGAAAAAYCCAGCAGCGTTGCAGTTCATGACACACTCGAACCGGTRCGCCTGGCATCTACTACCATACCTCGTTCAACGCCACTTAAATAGTCTTCCCCAATCACCCTCTGCATGGCACACATACACAATCCATGTCAAGGCTTAAAGGTTAAATAATAATTTGTCTCCTCCCCTTTATCTACACTGAAGTGGACTTAACAAGTGACATCAATAAGGGATCATAGCTTTCACCTGGATTCACCTGGTCAGACTATGTCATGGAAAGAGCAGGTGTTACTAATGTTTTGTACACTCAGTGTAAGGTCCCACAGTTGACAGTGCATGTCAGAGCAGAAGCTATACCATGAAGTCCAAGGAACTGTCCGTAGATCRCCRAAATATAATTGTGATGAGGGAAGGGTATAAAACAATTTCTTGAGTGTTGAAAGTTTCCAAGAGCACAGTGGTCTCCATCATTGGGAAATTGAGRAAAAAATATGGAACTAGCCAGACTCCGCCTAGAGCTGTCYGTCCGACCAAACTGARCAGCCGGGCAAGAAGGACCTCGGTCAGGGAGGTGACCAAGAACCCAATGACCACTGACAGAACTACAGAGTTCCTTGCCTGAGATGGGAGAACCTGCTAGAAGGACAACAGTCTCTACAACACCAATCTGGACTTTATGGGAGAGTGGCCAGATGGAAGCCATTATTGAGAAAAGGGCACATGACAGCACGCCTGGAGTTTGCAAAAAGTCACGTGAAAGACAGATCATAAGACAAAAGATTGTGGTCTGATGAGACAAAAATGTAAGTATTTGTACTGAATGCAAAATGTTATGTATGGAGAAAACCATCACCCGTCTAACACCATCCCTACTGTGAAGCATGGTGGTGGCAGCATCATGCTACAGGGATGCTTTTCAGCACCAGGGACTGGGAGACTGGTAAGGAWGGAGGGAACAATGAATGAAGCCAAATACAGGTAAATCATTGATGAGATCTAGAGGAAAAAGAAACRCACACCTATTTAGGCGAGGCGCTGGCTAGCGGAGTAGAAAACTTGAAAATAAAGAAGAGCCGCACACTAAGAGCTCAGATGCAAAAATGTAATTTTCGACAGGCAAGCTGTCTTCATCATTGAGTCATCATTGATGAGAACCTGCTTCAGAGTGCAAACGACCTTAGACTGGGGTGAAGATTTACATTTCAACAGGACAATGACCCCAAACATACAGCCAAAGCAATGAAGCAATGCTGGAATGGCTTCAGAACAAGAATGTGAAAGTCCTTGAGTGACCCAGCCAAAGCCCAGACTTGAATCCCATTGAAACTCTGTGGAAAGACTTGAAGATTGCTCTTCACCACCACTCCCCATCTAACTTAACAGAGCTTGAGAAGAATCCACAGGGAAGAATCCCCAAATCCAGATGTGCAAAGCTGATAGACATATCCCAGATGACTTGAAGCTGTATTCACCAAAGGTGCTTCGACAAAGTATTGACTCAGTGGTGTGAATACTTATGTAAATTAGATCTTTTTGGAATTACATTTTTCAATAAATTTGCTAAAATTTCTAAAAACATGTTTTTAGTTTGTCATTATGGGGTATTGTGTGCAGACGGTTGAGAAAAAAATATAAATGTAATCAATTTTTAATTTAGGCTGTAACATACAATGTGGTATAAGAATCTCAAATAAAATAAAAAAAGCATGAATTATGTTCAGTTTTTCTGAACTAAGGGCAAAAATGGAATCGGGGTTTCAAGCTTTTGGGGCGTTTTCAACGATGATGTATATAAACCCTGGATGGCTTTCTACACATCTTGGTCCTCGGTTGTAAAAAAAGATTTTGGAAGCTAAAGAAATTCATTTATTAATGTCTAAATTCATTCTGACATTTATTCTATTACACCTTAATGTATACTTTTAAATTATATTTATGTTAGAAAAACAAACCAAATTTTAATGATAAATATTTTCTTTTTTTATCCTGAAAGTATTCAAAGCCTCTCAATGGCCCAATACACAGATAGAGTGCTGATGCTAAGGTTTTACACATCACTGATTTTCAAGCTACTGTGGCAGGTAAATGCAGCCAAGAGATGGCAATGTTTCAAATAGGCCTAGCTTGTGTATCACTATCACTAGCTAACAACAAAAAATCAGCTAGCTAACTTGATTCTTCTAACAGGTATGTACTACTAAAGTAAAAAAGCATTGGATTGGTATAAACATGGGTGAGAGAGTTTCCTTCAACCATATTCTTTGCACCAGTCTCTGTGCTATTCCTTTTAAATCCAAGTCACAACAGCCTGTTGGGATTGAGGGAAAACGGTGAGAGGATGGGAGATGTGTGAGTGTGTGTCTATAATAACCTTAGTGCACAGGACACGGTGTAAACAGTACAGTGAAATGCTTACAGTAGAGTGGTACAGAGAAGTGCTACTGGTCWGTAGCTCTCCCTACCCATCTTGTTTTATATAGATTTTAAATTTCAAGTCCTACTTACATGACCCAGCGTAGGTCCTCTGGGCATGATGGTGGCCTTGTTGATGGGCATGGCATCCTTGGTGTAGTACGCCACGACAGCGTGGCCAGACTCGTGGTACGCCGTGATCTCCTTGTTCTTTTTGTCTATCTCCACACTCCTCCTCTCTGGGCCTGTGGGAGGGAAGCGAGACCGATAGAAGAGTCGATTTCCAAAACCTGCTCAAAGATCCCCGAATCACAAATAAACTCTTAACCCTTACGTCAGGGATTATCAACTTGATTCAGCAGCGTGACGTTTTTTTTCTCTCGAGTGGATTGACGGTGGGCCGGGAACATAATTAAAAATAAAACTGCAAATTGACGGCAATAAGCCCAAACAGATATAATATTTGACTAAAACATAATCATTTCAAACCTTGCTTACATTTGTATACGATCACGTGTCTCTCTCTAATGCTTGGGAATTCTTGGGAGATGATTTCCTGGTGTTTTTAGTCTTTTATGCCCCCACCCCCCAAAAAATACCATATTGTTTTTTACATGTATACATTTTTTGCTCAGAMAACTTGGAGGGATTTTTGTTGTTGTTTGAATGAGAGAGAGCCTGTGGCATTCAGCACTGGCATTTGATTGTCAATAAGTAGAAATTATGTTTCCCCTCAGGAGAGGCATTTCCTTGCGACTCGGTTTATGCAGCATTCGTTCTGTATCTTAATGCATGCTAGCTTGTTGCAAGTCAGATTTCTTGTTGTTGAAATGTCTCTTTGGAACTCCACCCATATTAAATATTTGATCGGTTTGATAGTGGCAAGGCGTCACTARTTTCTACCTGGACTCCGAACTCCACGATACTACTTTCCGAGTTACTTACCCAGGCTTTCGAACTACTGTGAGAAGACTGGGTATATGAGGCTCAGGTATAAGCGACATGGTGGCAATTCCACTTGGCCTATCAGAGAGCAAGATGGGCTACCACCCTATTGCTTACACCCATCTAATCCTCTCAGATCTAAACAGGTGGCTAGGAGGTTGGGGCTGGGGCATGATTTGTGATACAGGAGTATATATCTATTTCGTCCCCATTCCTACAGCAGAGCTCACCCATGAGGATCTTGTCCTTGGCGAACTCCAGCTCTTTGAGGGTCACCATGTCTTTGCCATCCACCGCCGCCTTCAGAGCCGCTTGGTTGACCAGGTTCTCCAGGTCGGCCCCGGTGAAGCCCACCGTTCCCCTGGCGATGATCCCAGCCTCCACATCTGCATGAGGAAGCCAGGTCGTTAGCAGGAATAGGTACAGCTAAGCTAGGTCAACTATGGTGTGTCTTACTAGCATGTTCTTCTCTTTCAGTATCTAACCATAGACTATTAGCATGCAGCGATAAGCATGTTGCCACTGCAGATTCTCATATAGCCATTGTCTACAAGTATGCAGCCATTAGCATGTAGCTATTAGCATGTATCCATTAGCAAGTAGCCATAGTCTATTAGCATACAACCATTAGAATGTTGCCACTGTAGATTCTCATATAGCCATAGTTTATTTGCAAGTCCCCATTAGCATTTAGCCCAGCTGATTCCCTTGTGTGAAGCTATTGCTCATCAGCAATAGACTCAAGCTATGATCAACATAGGTCACACATGTATGTTGCTCACGTACCAGGGTCTACTTTGATCTTCCTAAGGTACCAGTTGAGGATCTCTGTGCGCCCCTTCACATCTGGCTTGGGGACGGTGACCTGCATGTCGAAACGTCCCGGTCGAATCAGAGCACTAGGGAGGGAAGGGAGCGACAGAGCTTCACTGACTTTAGGTTTGTTTTAACATGGCAAGTCAATATGTACACATGTCAACTAATGAAACCCTGGAAAAAAAAAAAATGATTAAAAAAAATGACATTTCATTGAGCAACATTATGAGATGAATAAAGCTTAACATACTTATCCAAAGCCTCAGGGAAGTTTGTCGCTCCAATGATAATGACCCCTTCGTTTGGTTTGAACCTGCGGGCGACAATTGTGACACGTTCAGGGAAGTCGGTGTATCCATCCTACTGGGGTAAAAAAACTGATTGGATCAATGTTGTTTCCACATCATATATATATATATATTTTTTTTTAATATGCGTTGAAGTTGAATCAATGTGGAAAACTGATTGGATTTGCATAAAGTCAACAGGAATTCTGGGATTTTTTTCTCCCAACATTTAACCGAAATCCAATGACTGACATTTGTTGTTGAACTAGACGTTGAAATGACATCTGTGCCCAGTGGGATGTCACGTTTCTCCACACAGAAAGTAGGGTCGTGTTTCGTACGGGAAACATTTTGCAACTAAAAAGAAACTGTGTTCTTGTTGGACAATCTCGCGTAGATCCTCGATTTGGCTTTGTTTTATAAAATGTTTCTCCTCACTGAACACAACCCAGAAGAACCCGTTGGAAACATACCCGTCCATCTCAGCCAGTAGCTGGTTGATGGTCTGTCTGGAGTAGGGGTGCATGGGAGACTCAATCCTCTTCCCGCCGACGCTGTCCAACTCGTCAATGAAGATCACGCACGGCGCATTTGCTTTGGCTTCCTCTGCAGATGTAATGTATAGAGAGGGTGGGTTGAAGTCTAGGGCTGGGGTCTCAGATATACAGTTGATAAATTATGACAATACCATCGTTGCAACCAGGTTTTTTTTTTTTTTTAAAGACTGAAAATTACAATATTAGGTACAGGGTTGGAAGCCAGGAATAAGGGGAGACTTGAAGAAGAGGAATAAGGAGAGACTTGAAGAGGAGACTCACTGAAGAGGTTCCTGATGCGACTGGCTCCAACCCCCACAAACATCTCATCAAACTCAGAGCCAGAGGCATAATAAAATGGGACGTTGGCTTCTCCAGCCACGGCTCTGGCCAACAGAGTCTTCCCAGTACCAGGAGGGCCAACCAGCAAGATCCCTGCACAGACAGACAGACAGAGACAGAGAGAGACAGAGAGAGAGAGCTAAGAAAAACTGTAATAGGTAATATACAGTAATACAATATTCACCGAACAAAGTAGACTGTTTTTTATGAATATTGACTCTAAAATATTAGATTGAAATCCAATGTGGAAGTAAACAATAAGATATGTAACTAACTGTAAGAAATAGCCAATTAAAGTGGCAACAAAGTTAATGGCACCATTTTCATCTTCCATCARGGGAAGATTGTGTTCCTGCCTAAACAACTTCTTTAATTCAGAATTGTTYAGTCAGTCTACACCTGGGTTGTGTTCATTAGGGCACGAAAACAGTTACATTTTCTTTTTAACGTTTTGCAACAGAAAACAAAAATGAGCGTTTCTTACTGGACAAATCTACGTAGTCCTTCTTGTTCCAGTCAGTTTTTTTTGTTCTATTCGGTGCCTAAATGAACACAACCCTGATCAACTAAAGGCCATAAAAGAGCTCGCCGGTCTACTGCACCTCTTGGCAGTTTCCCTCCGAGGACGGTGAACTTCTCTGGGCTCCGGAGGAACTCCACCACCTCCTGCAACTCATTCTTGGCCTCCTCCACCCCTTTTACGTGCTCRAACGTCACATTCTTCATGTGGACAGGGTCCACCGCTGAGTCCAGGCCTGATGTGGTTCGGAATCRTACTGTCCAGAACGGTTAGATTAAGGTTCGAAATCACACTGCTCGGATGCAAAAAGCATTCTTAGTTATGGTTAGATATATTTTAGTTTGGCACCAAATCACCGTCTTTTAGAAGCATTCGGTAAACAAAAACAAAAAAATATTATTATTATCATCAAGTTATCTTGATTACTCATCAAACTTGGTGAACATGCTTTTTGGTGTGTAAATTCTGAACGCATCAGCAAAGCGCTAAAGGCTCAATCTGGGATGCTGTTCAACTGTCATTTGAATGAATGAATTACATAGGCTACCCATTAACTTAAAGGATGTTACTTCAACCASACAATATACAGCTTCAAAAACTGTCACTCATGGACTGTGTATGAATTGAACACTGGTTTACGTTTCTCCTGGCCTGACCCTCTGCAGCGAAGAGTGTAGTTTGACTAAAATGCAAGCTACATATTGTGGGTTTAAAAAGTACACACCAAGCTGCATGCTAGAGCAAGCGACTTCAAGCTTGATTAGAGAGATGGACAAAATGAAAAGGAGCCTTTACCCGATAGGAAGGGGGTCTTGGAGAGGCCGTAGAGTCCCAGGAGCAGCAGGACCAGCAGGACCAGCCTCGTCCTCCTCAGAGAGTCTGCAGAGAAGATGGGAGTTTCAATCCACCTTCATTCAATACGAAAAAGAAAAAAAATGAAAGGCGGACATGCATCTCTTGTTACAGTGAGCCTTCAGGGCCTACACGCTGAAACCGTGGTCATTTAAATGCTCACTGCAAAAAGAGTAGAGCTGGTGACTTTCATTTTTCTGGAAGATAACGTACACCTAGGTAATGTTTAGTAAGCAGTAGAAACATGAGACAATGTTGTGAAACGAAGGAGGTACTACCTGAACTGTTCCATTAAGAACACCCGTTTAGCCATGTGTCTTACTGTGCATGACCCTGGTCTTGTAGTGTAGTGTTGTACACTTGCCTTGTGTGCGCTGTGTCAGAGCTTGGGATTTCAGGAAGCCCTCAGCAAACCCGGTCTTGAAAGAATCTTGCTGCCCATCGGGAATATTCTTGTTCTTTATAAGCGTGTCCAAGGTTTCCACCTSCATCCCCTTATCACGCGTCAGGAGGCCCTGCACGAGACAACAAACAGTCAGATATGTTTACAATGCAACCAGGGGCATGTTCAGTAGGAAAACATCTGGGAGATAACGTTCGTCTTTGTCAAATAAGAAATAAAAATACACCCCCCCCCCCATTTTCCGTTGTAAAACATTTTCTAAAATTTTTCTATGGTGTGGCCTAATGAACAAGACCCAGGTACTCTCTCCGGAGGATGACCAGAGTACAGACAAACCGGGGGTCTCACCTTCATAAAGGAGGGTGTAAAGCCATCTGATTCCATGGGACGCTCAAAGCCTGCCTGCAGTCGCTTGTGTTTCCCTAGAGTTTTAAAGCCTCTGTTCTGGATCCACACTGGAAACAAGGACACATACTGTATGTTCAACACATACAAAATCAAAACGACACATTTCTAAGTAGAAAGATTTTTGGTAAATATGAATGCACTTTAGGTGTTCATGATCACACTCAAATATGGGTGAGTGATTGTCAAAACAGCAGACAAACATCCTGCCCTCCATTTACATTTACATTTAAGTCATTTAGCAGACGCTCTTATCCAGAGCGACTTACAAATTGGAAAGTTCATACATATTCATCCTGGTCCCCCTGTGGGAATTGAACCCACAACCCTGGCGTTGCAAGCGCCATGCTCTACCAACTGAGCCACACGGGACCATTGAATGAACTCTTCCTCTAAAATAGACCAATAGCAACGGTAGAATAGGCTCCCATTTAAAATGTCTGTCACAAGCATATGCCACTGTTGACGTCGACTTGCATTTGCAGGAGAACTGCGCTGGGATTTTTGCTGGATATTTATTAGTCACTTAATTACAAAATATTATAAATAAAATGATCTTTGATTACCTGGCCAATAGCGGAGCTCTGTACAAACGGCTTGAAGAGGGGAAGGGATCTGTTTGCAGAAAACAGGGTAGGAGGTGCCCATTTTACCACCAGAGAACCCTACAAGGACAATGGAAGGAGAGTTGGATGTGCACATTCAACCCAATGGTTAGGATTTAATTAGTGATTGTGTGTCTCAAAAATCAACTCGTTCATAGAAATACGATACTAAATTAATTCTATAATAGACATCAATTAGTGCTATACAAAAATAAAAACCACACACTTATCATAAGCAAATCATATGTATTCTATACTGTAATAACATGCAGTCAAACCCCACACACCCTTTGATATGGGCCCTACACAAAAGGAGATTTAAACTCAAATAAATCTGAAATCGGGTTACAGTTAATTGTTCAATTACCGGGTGAGTTTCCCAAAAACAAAGATCATGTTTAGCATTAAGCTCATAATTCGTACAAGATTAATTTCGTTTTTGGGAAACACACCAACTAGCAGTAGGGTTACTATAGTCATTATCTATATACAGTTGAAGTAGGGCGTTTATATACACCTTAGCCAAATACATTTAAACTCAGTTTTTCACAATTCCTGACATTTAATCCTGGTAAGAATTCCCTGTCTTAGGTCAGTTAGGATCACCACTTTATTTAAAAAAAATTGAAATCATCAGAATAGAGAGAATTATATATTTCAGCTTTTATTTCTTTCATCACATTCCCAGTGGGTCAGAAGTTTACGTACACTCAATTAGTATTTGGTAGCGGTGCCTTTAAAATTGCTTAACTTGGGTCAAACGTTTCAGGTAGCCTTCCACAAGCTTCCCACAATAAGTTGGGTGAATTTTGGCCCATTTCTCCTGACAGAGCTGGTGTAACTGAGTCAGGTTTGTAGGCCTCCTTCCTCGCACAGACTTTTTCAGTTCTGCCCACACATTTTCTATAGGATTGAGGTCAGGGCTTTGTGATGGCCACTCCAATACCTTGACTTTGTTGTCCTTAAGCTATTTTGCCACAACTTTGGAAGTACGCTTGGGGTCATTGTCCATTTGGAAGACCCAGTTGCGACCAAGCTTTAACTTCCTGACTGATGTCGTGAGATGTTGCTTCAATATATCCACATAATTTTCCTCCCTCGTGAAGCCATCTATTTTGTGAAGTGTACTAGTCCCTCCTGAAGCAAAGCACCCCCACAACATGATGCTGCCACCCCCGTGCTTCACGGTTGGGATAGTGTTCTTCAGCTTGCAAGCATCCCCCTTTTTCCTCCAAACATAACAATGGTCCTTATGCCCAAACAGTTCTATTTCATCAGACCAGAGGACATTTCTCCAAAAAGTACGATCTTTGTCCCCATGTGCAGTTGCAAACCGTAGTCTGCCTTTTTTATGGTGGTTTTAGAGCAGTGGCTTCTTCCTTGCTGAGCGGCCTTTCAGGTTATGTAGATAAGACACTTTTGTACCCATTTCCTCCAGCATCTTCACAAGGTCCTTTGCTGTTGTTCTGGGATTGATTTGCACTTTTCCCACCAAAGTACGTTCATCTCTAGGAGACAGAACGCATCTCCTTCCTGAGCGGTATGACAGCTGCGTGGTCCCATGGTGTTCATACTTGCGTACTATTGYTTGTACAGATGAACGTGGTACCTTCTGGCGTTTGAAAATTGCTCCCATGGATGAACCAGACTTGTGGAGGTCTACATTTTTCTTTTCTGAGGTCTTGGCTGATTTCTTTTGATTTTCCCATGATGTTAAGCAAAGAGGCACTGAGTTTGAAGGTAGGCCTTGAAATACATCCACAGGTACACCTCCAATTGACTCAAATTATGTCAATTAGCCTATCAGAAGCTTCTTAAGCCATGACATAATTTTTTGGAATTTTCCAAGCTGTTACAGGCACAGTCAACTTAGTGTATGTAAACTTCTCACCCACTGGAATTGTGATACAGTGAATTATAAGTGAAATAATCTGTCTAAACAATTGTTGGAAAAATTACTTGTGTCATGCACGAAGTAGATGTCCTAACCGACTTGCCAAACTATAGTTTGTTAACAAGAAATTTGTGGAGTGGTTGAAAAATGAGATTTAATGACTCCAAACAAAGTGTATGTAAACTTCCGACTTCAACTGTAGACGTGTCCTTCGCCTCACCATGCTTGTTGTGGAAGAAGGAATGTGAGGAGAGGTGAGAGGTCCTCCAGGCCTGTTGGCTGGGGCTGGATGAGGACAGCGCCCCCTGTTGACTCAGACGTGGTAATATAGTGCTTATTAGCTCGTCCAGCTGCCCCACGCCCAGGTCAGACAGGCCCAGGTCCCTCAGGCTCCACGTGGGCTACGCATACAAATCAAATGTTATTTGTCACATGCTTCATAAACAACAGGTGTAGACTAACCGTGAAATGCTTACTTATGAGTCCTTTTCAACAATGTAGAGATTTTTTTTGTTTGTCGAAATAATAGAAAAATAATAACAAGGAATAAATCCACATGATAACTTGGCTATATACACACACATACACAGGGTACCAGTATAGTACTGGTAATATAAAGTACAGGTACACACACATGGACGGACACACACACACACACACACACAATAATAACCACGGCAGGTAGCCTAGTGGTTAGAGTGTTGGACTAGTAACTGAAAGGTTGCAAGATCAAATCCCAAGTTGACAATGTAAAATCTGTCGTTCTGCCCTGAACAAGGCAATTAACCCACTGTTCCTAGGCCGTCATTGAAAATAAGAATTTGTTCTTAACTGACCTGCCAAGTTAAATAAAAGGTCAAAAAAATATATATACAAAAGGATAACAATATAGTACTGGTATAATATAAGTACAGGTACACACACCGGAACACACTTTAAAATGCTTTATTTGAATCCACAAATTATATACATTTTAAAAGGATTCAAAATTTCAAAGGTTACAGACACAGTGCATTCGGACCCCTTGATTTAACACATTTTGTTACGTTACAGCCTTATTCGAAAATTGATTAAATAGTTTCCCCCCCATCAATCTACACACAATACCCCATAATGACAAAGCAAAAACAGGTTTAGAAATTTTAGCAAATTTACTAAGCAAATAAAAAAAACACTGAAATATCACATCTATGTAAGTATTCAGACCCTTCACTCAGTACCTTGTTAAAACACCTTTGGCAGCGATTACAGCCTCAAGTCTTCTTGGGTATGACTCTACAAGCTTGGCACACCTGTATTTGGGGAGTTTCCTTCGCCCAAGTTTGAGTGCTCTGGAGCAGGTTTGCATCAAGGATCTCTGTACTTTGCTCCGTTCATCTTTCCCTCGATCCTGACTAGTCTCCCAGTCCCTGAAAAACATCCCCACAGCATGATGCCGCCAAGCTTCACTGTAGGGATGGTGCCAGGTTTCCTCCAGATGTGACGCTTGGCATTCATGCCAAAGAGTTCAATCTGGGTTTCATCAGACCAGAGAATYTTGTTTCTCATCGTCTGAGAGTCTTCAGGTGCCTTTTGGCAAACTCCAAGGGGGCTGTCATGTGCCTTTTACTGCGGTGTGGATTCCATCTGGTCACTCTACCATAAAGACCTGATTGTGGAGATGGGAGAACCTTCCAGAAGGACAACCATCTCTGCAGCACTCCACCAGAGGAACACTAGAGCTCTGTTAGAGTGACCATCAGGTTCTTGATTACCTCCCCAACCAAGGCCCTTCTCCCCCGATTGCTCAGTTTTGCCGGCCGGCCAGTTCTTGGAAGAGTCTTGGTGGTTCCAAATTTCTTCCATTTAAGAATGATGGAGGTCACTGTGTTCTTGGGGACCTTCAATGCTGCAGAAATGTTTTGGTACCCTTCCCCAGATCTGTGCCTCAACACAATCCTGTCTCGGAGCTCTACGCATAATTCCTGACTTCATGGCTTGGTTTTTGCTCTGACATGCACTGTCAACTGTGGGACATTATATAGACAGATGTGTGCCTTTCCAAATCATGTCCAATCAATTTAATTGGACTCCTGGTGGACTCCAAGTTGTAGAAACAACTCAAGGATGCACCTGAGCTCAATTTCGAGTCTCATAGCAAAGGGTCTGAATACTTTTGTAAATAAGGCATTTTTTTTGGTTTGTAATAAATTAGCAAAAATGTCTAAAAACCTGCTTCGATTCGTCATTCTGAGGTATTGTGTGTTGATTGAGGAAAAAAAATATTTGATCAATTTTAGAATAAGGCTGTAACGTAACAAAATGTGGAAAAGTCAAGAGGTCTGAATACTTCCCGAAAGCACTGTATATGGCCACTTATGGACACAGAAATCCCCTTGTTTTCCATATAGCTAGGCTGCCCATGACAGTTGAAGAGAACAGTATTGCCAGCTGCTTTGCAGATCTGCAAGCTGTAGGCCGTGTACGTGTGCATTTACCTCTGTGCTCTGCAAGTCCTGTTCCGAGGCATGCTCTCTATGCTGAGGTTTAGCAGCGGCGCTGCTGCCCACTGCGGTCTTCAGGTATTGGAGGGCATTGATCAGGTGACTCAGGGGGGCAGTGACCTGCCAGGCAACACACAACAGGAAGACATCAGCTCAAACACGCTAATTGCTGTTTAGTATGAAACTACAAGACCAATTTAAAACTGTGTCCCACAACACACATTCATGCACAATGTGGGACTCTCCCAAAGTATCTTATTGTAGGAAAGTAGGGAAACAAGTAAKGATGGAAGTAAGGAAGGAAAAAAGGGAGAAGTAAGGACACATAGCTTACATATTAGGTTGAATAAGCAGAAAGCATCGACAAGTTATTTATGAAAATACATGTTTTTTTAAATTATGGTCAGTGGTGTAAAGTACTTAAGTAAAAATACTTCAAAGTACTACATAAGTCACAGATTTGTAATCTGTACTTTACTATTTATATTGTTGAAAACTATTACTTCACTACATTCCAAATTTTTTTTTTTTTTTTTTACTCCATACATTTTCCCTGACACCCAAAAGTACTTGTTACATTTCAAAGGCTTAGGAGGACAGGAATATGGTCCAATTCATGCACTTATCAAGAGAACATCCCTGGTCATCCCTACTGCTTCTGATCTGGCGGGCTCACTAAACACAAATGCTTCATTTGTAAATTATGTCAAAGTGTTGGAATGTGCCCCGACTAGCCGTACATTTTTTTAAAGTTTTGAAAATGGTGCCTTCTGGTTTGCTTCATATAAGGAATTTGAAATGATGTATACTTTTACTTTTGATACTAAAGTATATTTAAAACCAAATAATTTTAGACTTTTCTCAAGTAGTATCTTTCTGGGTGACTTTCACTTGAGTCATTTTCTATTAAGGTATCATTACTTTTACTCAAGTATGACAATTTCAGACAATTGGGTACTTTTCCCATCCGTGATTATGGTATATATATCTCATATAAAGTAATAATGGCCAGTATCCTATAGTAAATACTGTGAGCAGAACAAAATCACGCCAATCGTCATGAAACCCCACAGAAGAACAAAGTAGCAGCAAAGATACTGATAACGAACCCCTTTTGTCTGTAGTAGAATCGGAAATGGAAAAAAATGTATAATTTGCACTTAGTTCAATGAACCTTGGGTGGACCGGAAGCGGTTGCAAATTCAAATACGGTTGTAAAGATTTTCTAGGCTATATTTTCCCTCAGACGTGGTAGCTAACAACAACGACAGAGAACCATTTATAGAGCTTCGTGTGGTGAAACGAAGGACTTTCCCAAGGTAATGCATGAATGCCGTGTATTTTTACTCAACTAACGTTAGCAATCAAGGAGCTAAATAAAGGTTACAAAAAAAATTGCAATCAAGGAGTTAATGTAACTAACGTGTTACTAGCAAACGTAGCCAGCTAGCTAACAATTTATTATCCAACCTGACTACAGCTAGCTTTACTACCATACACTTTTGTGTAACCTACAATTCTGGCGGCACTGAGGTTAAAAACGCTACGAGCTGGCTAGCCTGCTAACGTCGGTCACATATGTTTCCCCTTGCATCTGTGGTCTTGCTAGCGAACGTTAGCTGCTCGCTAACATCAGTAGCGTTAACGTTGGAGAAACTTGCGTTTGGCAAACCGGGCTTATGCATAAGCCTTTTCTCATCATAATGCTTTGTTGCTTGTGGAATACGTGTGTTGTGTGGGTAGAATAACACAATGTGGACATTTATGCCATGCAAAGGCATTTGATATCATAATTAACATCAACATGGTGTAACGTTAGCTATCATGCTAATGTTCAGTGCGAATTACATCGTGCAATTCGTGATCTCATGGGCCTAATAATAAAGACGTCAACAATTACTTTATATTTAAAAAGAAAATGGCATAAACACAACCAGTCTTAATGTTTGTCAAACAAAACACTTAAAGTAAACTAACTGCATGTTCGTCCACTCAAATAACCCCAGCATCAAATCAGTGCATTGTATGTATATTCGCGCCATTTCATATGAATAGAAAGACATCTGTTTACAAAACACAAAGAAGTGTGCCCAATGACTTTCTCGGCGATTGCCATTGATTATGCTCATATTGTTTAAGTCTACATCAATGGATCAGTTTTGCTTACAAATGTTACTTGTTTTGTTACTTGTAAAGTCGGGCGACCTGAAATGGGGCTGAAACTGTCCCAGGATAATTTATTAGACTAGATTATAATGTGTATTACCATGAACGTCAAACATTCCTACTGGTAGAAGGTGACGTAGTGGTTAAACGTTTTTTTTTAGTGGGTAACAATTTCTAAACTGTAGCCCCGGGACTGCCGCGCACGAATATTATCCTGCAGAGAAACACGAAGATGTAACTTCACTCAGAGCAGCGGTCGATCTCCAATGCATTCCTAATCGATTGCCAAACATTTCTGTAAAAAACAACAACCGATAAAGCCTTGTTCCTATTTACTTATTTTATTCATCTCGGGCTGTTTTCGGTAGGTGCACCCGATTCAGCGAACTGTTGCCATTTTTAAACATTTAATGTGTCTGAAGGTACAAACTCTGCCTTCCCGGTGGGCCCAGAGAGCAAATCAGGTGCACTATAGGCCTACCGCTGGCTAAACGGATGGCTCAGATGAGTGTCTGCAGTAACGTAGCAGGCATAAAAGAAAGCTAAGGCAAAGTTGATACTGTGGGATTTCAAAACTATGACTAGAGACTCAACGAATACAGCAAAGGTGTGCTGTTTGAGTGAGTTCATGTTTAAGTTCTTACTCAGCACTGTCAACATTGTATTCAACACTTTTATAAGCCACAAGTTGCGTTCTTCCTATTTCCATTCAGCTCTACAACAAGCAGTGCAGCAGTAATGAATGAGTAGAAAAGTATATTTATATGCTTCTGTTATTATTAGCGGCTTGGGTGTTTTTTAAGAGGATATACATTTCACTTTCTTGGTTCATAGGAGTAACAAGATGAATTTGTGCATGAGGCAGACATAATGCTGTGCGACTCGAGTTTCGCCATCTGGAAGATGTGTCCCTTTTTGGTAAGGGAGGTTGAGGTGACAAGGATATCCCTACCGGCCAAACCCTCCCTAACCCGGACGACGCTAGGCCAATTGTGCGTCGCCCCATGGACCTCCCGGTCGCGGCCRGCTGCGACAGAGCCTGGGCTAGAACCCAGAGTCTCTGGTGGGGCGACCCGGGAGGCCCTGATACAGTATTATTTTTAATTGGTTAATGTTGCATGGGCTTACATTAAGTAATGTTTAAAAGAAAATCTGAGGGGTAGATCTTGGCTTGCATTTTGACTCTGTGATCTTAACTCAAAGGTCAGTGACCACTTTTCTAGAGTTTTCCCTGTCGAATCAACGCAATATTAGCCACTTTCAATGCAACAGACTGAAACAAAACTATGCAAGAGATGTTGTTGGCAGAACATATTGGAGTATGATTCTATTGCATTGCTATGCACGACTAGCCCGTAGACTGGTGCGGCACAAACAACCAGAGCTGCAGTAGGCCTATTTGCAAATAGACCATAGCCATATGGGTCTGTGCCATTTGCATTGAACTGGACTGGGTTTACAGCAGTTAACGATCATTTGTAGTCAGCAATAGGGCAGTGATTGCTTCTTACAAGTGCACAAAACCTATACATTAAGACATCTTTGAAAAATCGAGTCAGATAAAATACTTTTTTGTCTTAAAAGGGGCAGTTTTGAATTTTGAGACATGCTTGAATAAGTAGCCAATAGACAGAGGGTAGCATAATTTGTCTGATTCTCTAATGGTATAGGAATACTAAATGCATTTTAATATGTAAAGTGGTTCCTTGCATCTTAACAACATTTTCAGTCACCTCCTTGTCTGAAGGATTAATGTCAAGCCCTGCATATTTTTTTTCTGTTAATTTCAGTCTCATGTAATGTAGGCCTCATTGAACACCACACATTGGCTGCTACTGTAGGCTGAATGATAAATAGCTCTTCTATGTTAAAATGTTATGGGATGCATTTTTCTCCATTGTTTTTGATGGTAGGCCTACATTACGATCAAATAGCCACAGTAGCCTACTTGGCCACTGTTAGTTGTAACTTAACGCGGGTACAACCTCGGTTCACAGTAAA
This sequence comes from Salvelinus sp. IW2-2015, assembly GCF_002910315.2. Classification (NCBI taxonomy): domain Eukaryota; kingdom Metazoa; phylum Chordata; class Actinopteri; order Salmoniformes; family Salmonidae; genus Salvelinus; species Salvelinus sp. IW2-2015. Next base: position 36,185,352 of record NC_036859.1, read on the forward strand.
AAGTGCAGAATTTTCAATGTTCAGGTTTGCTCTCAGCAGACCTGAAATTTGCTCAGTGCCGGAAAAAATGAGGGAACATTGGTGGGTAAACTGAATACTGGTCGTGGTGGGGGGGAAAAGTAACACTCCCTATACTTTCAATGCATTTTTCTGAAAAAGGCGGGTAAATGGAGTTTACCCTCCACTAGTCCTAMACCCACTGCCTACCCTCAGAGTAGACAATTTTACACAAACCGGTAGCCTACATTCAATATAAAAAGGCCTACAACAGTTGAATAAAAACAAGTTTACACCCTAGTTCATAAGTTGTCCATAATTCATTCATTGAATGCTACCTTTGTTTCCTTACATTAATGAGTGTTATGTCATTATTAAGCATTTAACTGAACTTAAACCCTGTACAAATTCTGGATCTTGGAGATCTCGGAAAGTGCACTGTGTAACTATACCCATGTAACATTTCATCATCCAAAATAATTTAGGCCCATGCCATTACAAAATCGAATGGTTCTAACAGAAAGAGTCACCTACTATAGGCCTACTGTCATTAACATATACTTGTTGAATGGATTGGATGAGCGTTGGGAGTCTAGTTGTCTAGATATCTACTTCTGAACATTAATATCCATGGAGCACCTGAATAACAAAGCAATGGAGTGCTCTAAAACAGCTGACTGACAAAAGCAAACAATGATGAATCAACGGATTAATCTAATGCATTGGGATATACTTTTTTTTAATCAAACAAACATGGCAAACAAATGGCAAATTAGGAAGTATAAAGGAAAATCTATGCGTTTTTAAAAGGAGCTCAGCCGAAATTCAGCGCCAAGCTGCCTACGGAGCTGTGAGGGGAACGGCACCTCCGTACCTTCAGGCTCTGATCAGGCCCTACACCCAAACAAGGGCACTGCGTTCATCCACCTCTGGCCTGCTCGCCTCCCTACCTCTGAGGAAGTACAGTTCCCGCTCAGCCCAGTCAAAACTGTTCGCTGCTCTGGCACCCCAATGGTGGAACAAACTCCCTCACGACGCCAGGTCAGCGGAGTCAATCACCACCTTCCGGAGACACCTGAAACCCCACCTCTTTAAGGAATACCTAGGATAAAGTAATCCTCCTAACCCCACCCCTCCCCCTTAAAAGAGTTAGATGCACTATTGTAAAGTGGTTGTTCCACTGGATTTCATAAGGTGAATGCACCAATTTGTAAGTCGCTCTGGATAAGAGCGTCTGCTAAATGACTTAAATGTAAGTGGACAGTGCCGCTTTCTAGCCAGCGATAGAATTCTACAGTACCATTCATGGACAGGAAGACTTTGTGCAGCCACGTGGATATAAAATGGTTTAAAACCAGTTTCCCCCCCTCTCCATATTTACAACTAAAACATTTACCACTGTATTTTAAACAAGTAGAATGGTTAAAATTAGCATTATTTAGAGCCCCCTCAAGTTCGACTTTTGTTGCATTCGGGGGAGCTGAGTCCACCCTGAACATTACACCTTATGGTCCAAATACCTTACATGTTCTGTTTAGAGGCAAATTAGCTCTGGCAGCCAAAACAACCAAATACTCCCATCTAAACGTGAATCGATTCTCAATTGCGGTACGGTTCTAGAAATAAAGCCCTCTATTTTCATACCACAAAATAATCAAATGCTAAATATACAGTTACTGTACACTTAACACATTTTTCAGTGACAACACGATTGTGGCATCAGTCTTCCATTTACACACAGGTGTTCGGAGACGTAGATAGCCAATTAGCACAGGTACATGTCTGCCTGTTTTCCGCAAACAAGCTCTGTAACATGGAAATATGGCCGTGTGGGAACCCTAACCCTATAAAAAGTGTAGTTATTTAACCTAACAATGGTTAGGTAAGCCTTTACCACAAACCGTATCGGTCGACCATCTTAATGATATCCGATTTCAAATCACTGATGTTATTGCTGTCCTAATAGAATTGCATGGAATCAGAGAAGAAAAAGATCTTTGGGTAGATTTGTCTTTCGTTTCAGGGCAATTTACATATTTTTATTTATAAGTAACCATGTCAATGTCTTTTACAGTGGATTGCACCTGAAGATCACAGGTCTATCGGAGAATGGCACTGAACCAGGATGAAATAATAGAAGGAATGGAGATTAAAATGGAAGTGGAAGAAGAGGCAACCAATTCTGAAGTGCAGGTAGATGTTGCTGGCAGTGAAGAGGAGTCAGATAAAGCCTTGTCCAATAGTAACCCCTCAACACCTAAAAGGGGAAGGGGTAGGCCGCCCAAAAAGGGATCAGTCTCCAAGTCAGATAAATCCTTGTCCAATAGTAACCCCTCAACACCTAAAAGGGGAAGGGGTAGGCCGCCCAAAAAGGGATCAGTCTCCAAGTCAGATAAATCCTTGTCTAATGGTAACCCCTCAACACCTAAAAGGGGAAGGGGTAGGCCGCCCAAAAAGGGATCAGTCTCCAAGTCAGATAATGCTTTGTCTAATTGTAACCCCGTAACACCTAAGAGAGGTAGGCCTAAAGGATCAGTGTTTATGAAAACCAAGATGCTGAAGGTGATCGGCCTCGCAGCGGCTTGCCTACCCCGAAAACCAGTTGACCCCTCCCCAAAGAAGCATGGCCGGCCCAGTATAGTTCAATTGAAAAGGGGTAGGCCAAAGAAGATACTAACACCGCATGAGGAAGAAGAGCTAAAGAAACTGGAAAGCAACTAAGGCCACTCGGTAGCCGCCTATCTATCCACGCAAGGATTCTCCAGTCACTGAGCCCAGGGGAAGAGGTCACCCACGCAAGACTGAGGATGCCACCAAGTCCCCATCTATGATGGTCCCCCACGGAAAAGGGGCCGTCCCCCTGGTGCAGCAAACAAAGTTAAGGGAAGGCAGAGCAGGATAAGGCCAACAGTGAACCTCCAGTCAAACACTCCTTCCACGCCAAAGAAAAAAGCAAGGAAGCAGGATTTCCACCAGTGGAAGAAAGTGATCAGGAAGATGAAACCGGGAGGGTGGATCAAGAAAGTGAAAAGTGGAAGGTGGAATATAGAGAAGACCCAAGAAGCCAGTTACCCCAGTGACCCCACTAGCTTTCTCTGGGCTAGCCACATAACACCTAGCCCTAAAGGATCGGTCTCCAAGTTACTGGCAGCCCCATAACACCTAAGAGAGGTAGGCCTAAAGGATCGTCTCCAAGTTACTGGGTAGCCCCATAACACCTAAAAGAGGTAGGCCTAAAGATCGGTCTCCAAGTTACTGGCTAGCCCATAACACCAAACAGAGGTAGCCTAAAGGATCGGTCTCCAAGTTACTGGGTAGCCCCATAACACCTAATAGAGGTAGGCCTAAAGGATCGGTCTCCAAGTTAGGGGATAGCCCCATAACACCTAATAGAGGTAGGCCTAAAGGATCGGTCTCCAAGTTACTGGCTAGCCCCATAACACCACAGAGGTAGCCTAAAGGATCGGTCTCCAAGTTAGGATAGCCCCATAACACCTAAGAGAGGTCGGCCGAAAGGATCCGTGTTTACGCAACTCAATATGCTGAAGGAGACGGGCAAGCAGCTGCGAGGCGACTCGAGAAGTGGTTGACCTCTCCCTTGATAAGCATGCCGGCCCAGTATAGTTCAATTGAAAAGGGGTAGGCCAAAGAAGATACTAACACCAGATGAGGAAGAAGAGCTAAAGAAACTGGAAAGCCAACCAAGGCCACTCGGAGGCCGCGTATCTATCCACGCAAGGATTCTCCAGTCACTGAGCCCAGAAGAGGTCGCCCACGCAAGACGGAGGCTGCCACCAAGTCCCCCATTTATGATGGTCCCCCACGGAAAAGGGCCGTCCCCCTGGTGCAGCAAACAAAGTTAAGAGGAAGGCAGAGCAGGATAAGGCCAACAGTGAACCTCCAGTCAAACGCTCCTTCCACTCCAAAGAAAAAAGCGAGGAAGCAGGATTTCCACCAGTGGAAGAAAGTGATCAGGAAGATGAAACCGGGGGGGTGATCAAGAAAGTGAAAAGTGGAAGGTGGAATATAGAGAAGACCCAAGAAGCCAGTTACCCCCAGTGACCCACTAGCTTTCTCTGGCTAGCCACATAACACCTAGCCCTAAAGGATCAGTCTCCAAGTTACTGGCTAGCCCCATAACACCTAAGAGAGGTAGGCCTAAAATCGGTCTCCAAGTTACTGGCTAGCCCATAACACCTAAGAGAGGTAGGCCTAAAGGATCGGTCTCCAAGTTACTGGCTAGCCCCATAACACCTAAGAGAGGTAGGCCTAAAGGATCGGTCTCAAGTTACTGGTAGCCACATAACACCTAGCCCTAAAGGACCAGTCTCCAAGTTACTGGGTAGCCACATAACACCTAGCCCTAAAGGACCAGTCTCCAAGTTACTGGTAGCCACATAACACCTAGCCCTAAAGATCAGTCTCCAAGTTACTGGCTAGCCCCATAACACCTAAGAGAGGTAGGCCTAAAGGATCGTCTCCAAGTTACTGGCTAGCCCATAACACCTAAGAGGTAGGCCTAAAGGATCGGTCTCCAAGTTACTGGGTAGCCACATAACACCTAGCCCTAAAGGATCAGTCTCCAAGTTACTGGCTAGCCCCATAACACCTAAGAGAGGTAGGCCTAAAGGATCGTCTCCAAGTTACTGGCTAGCCCCATAACACCTAAGAGAGGGTGCCTAAAGGATCGGTCTCCAAGTTACTGGGTAGCCACAACACCTAGCCCTAAAGGATCAGTCTCCAAGTTACTGGCTAGCCCATAACACCTAAGAGAGGTAGGCCTAAAGGATCGGTCTCCAAGTTACTGGCTAGCCCCATAACACCTAAGAGAGGTAGGCCTAAAGGATCGGTCTCCAAGTTACTGGCTAGCCCCATAACACCTAACAGAGTAGGCCTAAAGGATCGGTCTCCAAGTTACTGGCTAGCCCCATAACACCTAACAGAGGTCGGCCTAAAGGATCAGTGTTTACACAACCCAAAATGCTGAAGGTGATGAGGAAGCCACTGCGTGGCCGGCCCAGTAAAGTTGAATCGAAAGGAAGATCCTAACACCCAAGGAGGAAGAGGATACAGAAACTGGAAAGCCAACCAAGGCCACTCGGAAGCCGCGTATCTATCCACGCAAGGATTCTCCAGTCACTGAGCCCAGGGGAAGAGGTCGCCACGCAAGACGGAGGCTGCCACCAAGTCCCCCATTTATGATGGTCCCCCACGGAAAAGGGGCCGTCCCCCTGGTGCAGCAAACAAAGTTAAGAGGAAGGCAGAGCAGGATAAGGCCAACAGTGAACCTCCAGTCAAATGCTACTTTCAGTCCAAAGAAAAAACAGAGGAAGCAGGATTTCCACCAGTAGAAGAAAGTGATCAGGAAGATGAAACGGGGAGGGTGGATGAAGAAAATGAAACGGGGAAGAATATAGAGAAGTCACCAAGAAGCCAGTTACCCCCAGTGACTGTAATAGCTTTATCGGTGCCATAAGCAGGATGATGTTTGGCGACAGCCCAGCCAGCGACGGTACCCCTTTATCTAGTTTGTAAAGATGTGTGTGCCAATATAGCCTAATTTTTGATAGAAAACTACATGATCAGATGAGGGTGGCCTATTAGGGTGATCACTGTCATGAACATACACAGAAAAAAGATATAAAACGCAGCATGTAAAGTGTTGCTCCCATGTTTCATGAGCTGAAATAAAAGATCCCAGACATTTTAAATACGCATAAAAAGCAACTCAAATTGTGGAAAAGGTGTGTTTACATTCCTGTTAGTGAGCATTTCTCCTTTGCTAAGATGAATTCATCCACCAGACAGGTGTGCCATATCAAGAAGCTGATTAAACAGCATGATCATTACACAGGTGCACCTTGTGCTGGGGACATAAAAGGCCACTAAAATGTGCGGTTTTGTCACACAATTTGAGTGTGCAATTGGCATGTTGACTGCAGCAATGTTCACCAGAGCTATTGCCACAATTTCATTTTATTGATGGTAATTTGAATGCACAGAGATAGTGTGACAACATCCTGAGGCCCATTGTCGTGCCATTTATCTGCCACCATCACCTCATGTTTCAGCATGAAAATGCACAGCCCCAAGTCGCAAAGAACTGTACACAATTCCTGGAAGCTGTAACTGTACCAGTTATTCCATGGCCGGCATACTCACCAGACATGTCACCCATTGAGCACATTTGGGATCCTCTGGATCAACAGCATGTTCCAGGTCCCGCCAATATCCAGCAACTTCACACAGCCATTGAAGAGGAGTGGGACAACATTCCACAGGCCACAATCAACAGCCTGATCAACTCTATACGAAGGAGATGTCACGCTGCATGAGACAAATACTGACTGGTTCTGAGCCACACCCCTGCTTTTTTTTATTTTTAAAGGTATCTGTGACCAAAAGATGCATTTCTATTCCTAGTCATGTGAAATCCATAGATAAAAAAAGGTCTAATTCATTTATTTCAATTGACTAATTTCCTTATATGAACTGTACCTTTTTTTTTTGTTCAGTGTAGATATTGCATTCCCCTTTTTATGGGGTTAAAATGGTTATTGTTATCTGGACTGTGCAACTTTCAATTCAACATCCCTAAAAATGTATCCATTAAGACCTACAGATATTCACTTCTTTGAGGGTTTTGTTCACTAATATTATCCTTGTAGTTTTCTTATCAACATTACTCAGATCTTTAGGATTTAGACTACTGTATTTTGTTGGCTGTCAGTCAAAAACCTACTTTTTGATAGAACCTGGGCCCAGTTTCCCAAAAGCATCTTACGGCTAAGTTCATAGTTAGAGCCATAGGATCCTATGGTTCTCATGAACGTAGCCTTGAAATGCTTTTGGAAAACTGGACCCAGAGGAGTAACATTTCAAACGGGGCAGCTTGTGTGAGATTTTTCTAGGTTAGTCTCTCTCAATTGAGTCTTCACATTCTAGTCAAAATGTTCTATAATCATGTTATCGTCTGTCGGTGATATTTTAATGTCTGAGGGTAGTATGAATGAGTTGTTTTCAGTGACTAATTTGTGTAAGTTTACTGCAGTAAAATGTCAGACGTATTACATTTGATGGTTTTTAAATCTCAATAAAAAGCAAAAAGGTCCATTCTTCTGTTCTTATTCAGTACATGGCTTTCGAGTGTATCAAACATGTTTGAAAATCAGATTGTGGTCAGTTGGCTAATATCACCTCATCCAGCCGCCCCTGGAGCTGTGTATGAGTAAAATACTTTGCTCAAGGGCACACCAGCAGGAGACTGTACCTGGGATTTGACACCAGCAGCCCTCTAGGTGACAGTCTGTCTACTCATGAGGATCAGAACAGACTGCACATGTGCCGCAAAACCAACAACTGTCTAGCTACATTTCACAAATCAAGTTCAGCCAGCTAGCTATAGCCTCCCCTACAGCACTACTGCACTAAAATAAAGGCTCCTGGGATACTATTCTGCAGACCCCTGGCTGCTTCTCCATCTTGATCCATGTCGGGTCCAGACCTCGCTGCAATGTAGCATGCTGTCCACCTGACATTCCGTAATAGTAGCATAAACTAACTAGCTACATTTCAGGAGTTTCTTCTCAGTTGTGAAGTAACGTTAGCCAACAGTTGTCTTGACGTAACGTTAAAATAGCTAATTTAGCTAGATTGCTGCAACTACCCAAGGAGAGCATTAAACCCTGGGTAACGTTAGTGCCACACTAACTGACGCAGTTTTTTAACATCGAGTTTTGTGCAGTAACACACATTAGCTAGATAACGTTAACTCATCAAGCTAGCAACGGCCGTGGGCAGGTGAAAGTATATTTTAAAACCTTTTGAAATGTACAAGATATCCCTCAAACTGCACAATAACTATATTTTGGGTTCAACAGCACTACCCACCGTTACATAGACATCACTACTTGCGAAGAAAAGATTGACAGCTAGCTAAGATTAACTTAGCATAACTATGGCTAGCTATTTACTGTAACGTTAACTGGTAAACAACACTTCACTACTGTTAATGGCTAGCTAGCTGACACATTGAGGTAAGCTAGCTAGCTACTTTTTTATTTTATTTAATTTTTTTACCTGTGGTTGGACTGTTGTTGACAAGGAAAACATTCCCAAAATCGCTCTCTAGACAGGCCAACAATGTGTTTAGAGGATCCTTTCCGATATGCCCTTGTTTCTCGTTCCTTCACTGAAACTCCTGTCCAGTGTGCGGTCCAGCCATCCACTCAGTTTGCTCGTGAAGTTCGCGAAATGAAAGCGGCTAATTATAAAGGTCAACCGGATATTTTACATTGACAACCGGGGTAAATGCTTAGCTGTACGTATGAATGCAATGATTCCATGAGATAAACATCATATTTTGAAGCTATATAGCTAGCCTGAATCAATGGATCATTTATATTATTATTTAGGCCAATGCATGCTACATCTAAAATGAGCAAGATTGCATATCAATGACATACCAATCCAAATGATATAGTAGCCGAAATACAAAATTAGGCTTATCACAACATTTGTGGAAAATATAAATCTCACTAAATATGACTAAATATTAATAATAATATTTGACCAGTCCATATAAAACTTTTGGTCCCCACAGGCCCTTGCAAAAGCACATTTCATTTGGCAACTATACACAGAGTAATATTCTTTCCTTTAAAAAAAATCCCTGAAACTTTATTCATGCTCCTGATAGATTTGTATCAACATGCTAGAGGTTTTTGGTGCGGCGGGTAGCCTAGTGGTTAGAGCATTAGGCAAGTAACCAAAAAGCCGCAAGATCGAATCCCCGAGCTGATAAGGTAAAAATCTGTGTTCTTCCCCTGAACAAGGCAGTTAACCCACTGTTCCTAGGCTGTCATTGTAAGTAAGAATTTGTTCTTTACTGACTTGCCTAGTTTAGTAAAGGTAAAAAAGATCTCGTCCTCAATGAATGGGAATGATAGTGCCTCTTGAATCTAATGTCCCACTATCTGTAAATTCATATCCCTGCTAACAATAGGAACTAAAAAACGGTAGACCTCAAATTGACCTTATGCCAATTACTGAACTTGTTCCTATTTTTCGGTTTTAATGAGCAGGTACAATCGTGCAGGTACACCCCCCTCACACAAGACTGTAATGCTACTGACACAACATAGGCAACTATAGTACAGCGTTTCTCAACTTGTACTGTACCAGTGACGGTGAAACACTCCTTTTTTAACCAGCTCATGTTTAAGACAAATACAACATGTAAAAGCACCACTGGCGATACAACTTACCACTAACAGCGCCTCTGTTGCCTTCCTGTTGTGCAGTCTGTCTCTGCATCTTCTCTGCTGACAATGTCTGTCTGTCTGTCTCTGTCACTGTCTTTGCTTATTCTCCTTGTGCTCGTCTGTTATCACGCTGTCTGTCTGTCACTCCTACGTGTTAATTGCTATTAAATACAGTGCCTTTGGAAAGTATTCAGACCCCTTGACTTAAAAAAAAAAAATGTAAGTTAGCCTTATTCTAAAATTGATTAAATATAAATAAAAATCATCATCAATGTACACACAATACCCCATAATGACAAAGTGAAAACAGGTTTTTAGAAATGTTTGCAAATGTATAAAAAACAAAAAACAAATATCTTATTTACATAAGTATTCAGCCCCTTTGCTATGAGACTTAAAATTGAGCTCAGGTGCATCCTGTTTCCATTGATCATCCTTGAGATGTTTCTACAACTTGATTGGAATCCACCTGTGGTAAATTCAATTGATTGGACATGATTTGGAAAGGCACACACTTGTCTATGTAAGGTCTCACAGTTGGCCGTGCATGTCAGAGCAAAAACCAAGCCATGATGTCGAAGGAATTGTCCGTAGAGCTCAGAGACAGGATTGTGTCGAGGCACAGATCTGGGGAAAGGTACCAAAAATGTCTGCAGCATTGAAGGTCCCCAAGAACACTGTGGCCTCCATCATTCTTAATTGGAAGAAGGTTAGAACCACCTAGACTCTTCCTAGAGCTGGCCGCCCGGCCAAACTGAGCAATCGGGGGAGAAGGGCCTTGACAGGGAGGTGATCAAGAACCTGATGGTCACTCTGACAGAGCTCTAGAGTTCTTCTGTGGAGATGGGAGAACCTTCCAGAAGGACAACCATCTCTGCAGCACTCCACCAATCAGGCCTTTATGGTAGAGTGGCCAGATGGAAATGACTCCTCAGTAAAAGGCACATGACAGCCCGCTTGGCATTTACCAAAAGGCACCTAAAGACTCTCAGACTGTGAGAAACAAGAATCTCTGGTCTGATGAAACCATGTTTGAACTCTTTGGCCTGAATGCCAAGCGTCACATCTGGAGGAAACCTGGCACCATCCCTACGGTGAAGCTCCAGAGCGCTCAGGACCTCAGACTGGGGCGAAGGTTCACCTTCCAAAAGGACAACAACCCTAAGCACACAGCCAAGACAACGCAGGAGTGGCTTCGGGATAAGTCTTTGAATGTCCTTGATTGGCCCAGCCAGAGCCCAGACTTCAACCATATTCAACATCTCTGGAGAGACCTGAAAATAGCTGTGCAACAACGCTCCCCACCCAACCTGACAGAGCTTGAGAGGATCTGCAGAGAAGAATGGGAGTAACTCCCCAAATACAGGTGTGCCAAGCTTGTAGCGTTATACTCAAGAAGACTCAAAGCTGTAATCACTGCCAAAGGTGCTTCAACAAAGTACTGAGTAAAGGGTCTGAATATTTATGTAAATGTGATATATATATATATTTATATATATATATATATACACACACTACTGTTCAAAAGTTTGGGGTCACTTAGAAATGTCCTTGTTTTTGATAGAAAAGCACTTTTTTTGGTCCATTAAAATAAAAATACAGTGAAATACAGTGTAGACATTGTTAATGTTGTAAGTGACTATTGTAGCTGGAAATGGCATATTTTTTATGGAATATCTACATAGGCGTAGAGGCTCATTATCAGCAACCATTACTCCTGTGTTCCAATGGCATGTTGTGTTAGCTAATACAAGTTTATCATTTTAAAAGGCTAATTGTTCATTAGAAAACCATTTTGCAATTATGTTAGCACAGCTGAAAACTTGTCTGATTAAAGAAGCAATAAAACTGGCCTTCTTTAGACTAGTTGAGTATCTGGAGCATCAGCATTTGTGGGTTCGATTACAGGCTCAAAATGGCCAGAAACAAAGTACTTTCTTCTGAAACTTGTCAGTCTATTCTTGTTCTGAGAAATGAAGGCTATTCCTTGCGAGAAATTGACAAGAAACTGAAGATCTTGTACAACGCTGTGTACTACTCCCTTCACAGAACAGCTCAAACTGTCTCTAACCAGAATAGAAAGAGGAATGGGAGGCCCCGGGGCACACTGAGCAAGTGGACAAGTACATTAGTGTCTAGTTTGAGAAACAGACACCTCACAAGTCCTCAACTGGCAGCTTCATTAAATAGTACCCGCAAAACACCAGTCTGAATGTCAACAGTGAAGAGGCGACTCCGGGATGCTGGCCTTCTAGGCAGAGTTCCTCTGTCCAGTGTCTGTTCTTTTGCCAATCTTAATCTTTTCTTTTTAGTAGCCAGTCTAAGATATGGCTTTTTTTCTGTGCAACTCTGCCTAAAGACGTGGATGTCGAATAAGGCAGCCCCCCACACCTCTCTGATTCAGAGGGGTTGGGTTAAATGCGGAAGACACATTTCAGTTGGAGGCATTCAGTTGTTCAACTGAATAGGTACCCCCCTCTCCCCTACTGTATTTCAAGGATAATTGCATGTCACATGATCGAGCGAGAAAATACATAAAATCTATGAAACAGTATCTGGTACAATATAATGCATGATCTAGATTATATACAAAATGCACTAATGCAGACAGAAAAATATAATAAATTATTGCTTTTACATATACCATGTGAACATTTCCTCAGAATAAATAACACAGGATTGTAATAGAAAAGTGAGCTATTGAGACCACTAGATGGTGGTATCGAACACCAATAAGATGCAATATACAAGTTACAGAAAACACTTCAATAACAATTCTTCATTCATTCCTGATGGGTGGAGAGTTTTTAAATATAACATCCACCTGCATTCTGTCTGGAGAAGACTAAATTCAAGATTACCACCCCTACTGAACATTGTATCGCCTGTATAGGGGTTCTGTGTCAGTAGCTAGGTTTCCATCCAATTGGCGACAGATTTTCATGCGAATATGATAAAATATGCGCATTTTGCAAGCAGTCGGTTACATGCACATAATAATGCGATTATTGTGTATAGACAGATGTATATAATAGTTCGATTAAAACGTTTACATGATTTGCAAGAAGAACGATCCTCTTACACTTACATGGACACATCTGAAATCGGGTTAACTGATGGCACTGATAAATGCAGAAAATCGCCAATCAAAATAAACGTTCAAGTACAAGGAACATGTTATTTTTGGGAAGCATATTTGATTCTGATTTCTGATTTATAACGTTTGTATTTGAAAACTACTTCTACTACGCCTGAGATAGAGAGGCTCGCTCGGCTGCTGGGACATGCGCGGATCAGATACACCGCTGAAACGCCGACCAAGGTGTTCTTACGATCCTAACGATCATAACGATACGTACATTCAACCTTTTGGCAGCTATCTGCTTCACTCCAACAGCACCACGGGGAGTCGTGCTGGGCATGGACATAATACATATTTTGGGCCTGTGACTTTCGCAAAGTGGGCGCTGCTTATCATGGGGCGGCATCAGCGCGCTGCTTAATAGCTAATATGCAACTGGGTGAGAAGTGTTAATTGTTTTGGGGGCAGAATTATGTGAGAGATTCTTGGAAGTGCGTCTTGGTCAGTTTAACGCGGAAAATGACGTTCTCGTCAATCTACCGCTCTAGGCGGCCACTATGACAACTAGTATAGCCATGTCAGTAAATGACTGCTGTCTGAACACACAAATCCAATTTGATCACTTTTAACTTGCTGTTTGGACAGTCAGTATTCCAAAACAGATTTGAAGAAGAAAATAAACTGATTTGGGCATTAAGGTCTGCAGTGTGAACAAGGCTTTATTACAACTAGCAGGTGCATCTCTGGTTATAATTGTATAATCATCAATTGGCTACTTAGATACATTCTTGTAGTAAAATTAAATGCTACAAATACAACATTTTGCACTATAATGTTGTTTTCTATCATTAATTTCTCATAAATTACACAATGTGTTCACAGGAAGAAAAAAACCTACAATCTCTACATAAGATTAGGAAAATATAACATTCCTACAAACCCTAAAGGAGTTCTTTCTGGAAGTGTATGATTTGGGCTCATTGCAAATGATAATAGACAGCAGATATTGTACAATAATGTTCAGCCTTTGAACCACACAAAAACCTTCCTCATCCCTCTGTATTAATAAAAGTCGTATGTTCTTCTGGGATTTCTTTGCTAAACATTCTGAAATATTTACATATATTGTAAATAAAATATTAATATATAATCCATTAGTGGTTAGTTGAAGGTTATTGATCAATGTCAAGTAGGTGTATGCCTACGTATGTACTATAATATGGTTAATAAATACTGTATAAAATCTAGTTATGTTCATGGACACCACATCAATATATCTATTATGTCTTGATCCCCCTCAGGCAGTGCCATGTAAAACTTGTGATGTTTTGTTTTTTGAGGCCAATGTACACTATCTTTATGTGTATACATATGACAAACATTCATGTATTGCCTATTTTCGAGAAACAGAACCATAATGTAATTCTAAGTGACAAAGGGGTAATATATATTGCGCTGAACCCTGTTTTAAATTACAGCAAATGATCAAGCAAGTTAGTGGTTCAGTATGTCATGTGTTAAGAACATATTAACCTATAAGAGCCTATCTCTTGGACTTCAATGGAGAAAACCCATTGAAAACATTGAAAGTGATTTTTAGTCCAATAGGAATCCGGGAAACCGATCCATATTGTATATTGTATGGCATTAGTGGGGTATCAAAATAATATTACACATTTTTTCACATGGTAAACAAACCTTGTATTGTGCCTGTAAATCCAGACGATGTTTAAATAAAACATAAATTGTGAATTATGTATTACAAATCACCTCTCTGTACAATTACAGCTGGTGTCCAGTGCCAAACAGTGACATTTAGAGAATTTAAATGAAAAGTACAATTTCTATACAAAAAGTAGAGGCAATTCTCCCTCGAGTTTGGCTTGCTTGAATAACCCACTCGATCCTCAGCTTATCTTTCTGAAAAGAGAAACGTTGAACAACAAATTAGTATAACGAGCCGATTTATTTTGATCCATGTGACAAACTGATAACATATATAGTACACATCCCTGAACCTAAAGGTGCACATATTCTGCACAAGGTTAGGATACCTATGACATAGATAGAACACTGATAGAACTGTTGAAAATATAAGCACATATACAGTAAAGCCATACACTGAGATATTTTCTATATATTTATACATGGCTCTGATTCACAGGGAACAGATGACATACAGTATAGAACAAACAGTACACTCACTTCCTCTTTCGTTGGAGGTAAATATGAACCAGCCAATGAGAAATCAAAGGCCAGACTGTAGCAAACACCACGGTGGTAGGAGACAGGTGCAAAGGCCACCACGAAGGACTCTGGAAAACCAAAAAAGACAACTTAGAATTTCTCTCAACCATGCTGACATTAAAGAGTAGACTTCTCTTGTTTAGCATTACACATTTTTAAACACCTCCTCTTTCGTGTATACGTTTTAAGATATTCAATTAAAAATAACTGTATGATTCTGGCATTGTGAATACAGTATGATTCTGGCATTGTGAATACAGTATGATTCTGGCATTGTGAATACTATTATTTTAAACTATTATTTAATAGTTAGACAGAAGATTGAAAACTTTATTCCTTATGCTTTATTTTTTGAATGTCTTTTTTTTGCCATTTATGAATGTGTTATTCAATGCGTTTCTATGGGCTATAGTAATAAAGGCCAAAATCAATATTTTTTTCAAATATTTTTTTTCATATATATTTTTTTTATACCTGAAGGGGTCGTCAAATTCAAAATCAAATAGCTAAATGATCCATGGTATGACAATCTTAAAACATATGTCAGCTTAGACTTCTAAGAATGAATACACTGAACAAAAATATAAACCCAACATGTAAAGTGATGGAATAAAAGACCCCAGAAATGTTCCATATGCACAAACAGCTTATTTCACTCACATTTTATGCACAATTTTGTTTACATCCCTGTTAGTGAGCATTTCTCCTTTGCCAAGATAATCTATCCACCTGACAGGTGTGGCATATCAAGAAACTGATTAAACAGCATGGTCATTACACAGATGCACCTTGTGCTGGGGACAAAAAAATACCACTCTAAAATGTGCAGTTTTGACACACAACACAATGCCACAGATGTCTCAAACTTTTAGGGAGCATGAAATTGTCATACTGACTGCAGAAATGTGCAACAGAGCTGTAGTCAGAGAATTTTATGTTAATTTCTCTGCCATAAACCGCCTCCAATGTTGTTTTAGAGAATTTGGCAGTACGTCCAACCGGCCTCGCACCCTCAGACCACGTGTATGGCTGATGTCATTGTTGTGAACAGAGTGCCCCATGGTGGCGGTGGGGTTATGGCATGAGCAGGCATAAGCTATGGATAACGAACACAATTTCATTCTATCGATGGCAATTTAAATGCACAGAGATACCGTGACGAGATCCAGAGGCCCATTGTGAGATCCAGAGGCCCATTTTTTTAAAGGTATCTGTGACTAACAGACACATATCTGTTTAAAAAAATAAATATATATATTTTATTGAATATTAAAACATACAATCTACCTGCAGTGAAGCCGTTCAACATTTACATTACATTCAGTCATCTAGCAGACTCCCATCCAGAGAGACCCACAGGAACAACCAGGTTCAAGCAACCCACCCATGTCAAATCGGGGACCCGATCCAGGGACCTATTGGCCACCGGCCCAAGCTCCCAACTGGTAGGCCACCAACCAACAGTCATGTGAAAGCCATAGAGTAGGGACTACTGAATTTATTTTAATTGACAGAATTTCCTTCCATGATCTGTAACTCAGTAAAATCTTTGAAATTGTTGTATGTTGCTTTTATATTTTTGTTCAGGATCGTTAGACAGAAGCACATACCTTTCTTGCTAGGGATAAGGAGCCATCTTGTCTAGCCTGAGAAAGTGATCTAGTCTGAAAATGAACACACACAAAATGTAGACTATGGTGGTCTCACTTATGATTCAGATAGAATTTTAGACTGTACTGTGATAGTTTTATAAAAAATAAAAAGTACTGTTTTATCTCTGTTTTTTAGACCGGGGTCTCACCTGTAATGTGGTCAGGGCCTCAAGAGTGTTAAGCCTCTGAAGCACGTTAGCCATGTCCTCCTGCAGCCTGGTTAGCGCCATGGCGATGTGCTCGTTAAGGTTACCACTGGCAACAGCCTCAGTCCTGTTCTGCATAACCCAGCCCTCTGCAGCATTTCCACTGGTAAAAAGCTGTGACCCGCAACCTAGCCCCGATGACCTGGAACCTATACCACAAACAATGGGCAGTGAGCCAGCATCGCTCTATGGACTTCATGGCCTGTAGTTACAAAACGTCACACGCGTCTTGGAGTAGAAGTGCTGATCTAGGATCAGTTTGGCCTTTTAGAACAAAAAACATGGACCGGGTGGAGCTGATCCTCGATAAGCACTTCAACTCTGAGACGCTATATGAATAAAAGCCCAGAAGCACAGGAAAAAGGTTTCAAGTCAATCAAGGGATCAAATGCTATTGATTTATACTTTTTTTCATGATTTCTTTTAAACAGTAAGACCATACAGACCCCACCTATTCCACTCATTGACCAGCAACTGTCACGCCGTTCTGTATGAAGCCCCTCCCTGTGAGGGGAGTCTTCCTGGAGACTCAGGTCCTCATCCAGGTTCTCTCCCTGAAGACTCCTCCTCTTAGCTTGACTTGCCCTTGTCCCGGAGGAGTGTACCCTGGGTATTCCCGATTCCTGTGAAGACAACCAATCAAAATCACGCAGAGATGGCCAATGGGAGCGCTCCTTTTGCATTGTCATTACCCAAAACAAAATCAATCCAATAAATAGAAGGGCGGGAGCGAGTTCTGATTTACTGGAGCAAACACGCAACATTTCTTAAGAAAGACCTTCTTACCTCCTCCATGGCTAAATGTTCCATTGAGTCACAGAATTCCTCATTGTCCGAGTCGTTGACTCGAAGACGCTCTGTGTGGAGGGGACGAAGCACACCACATCTTTGTCAGATTATTGACAAATCAAGCATTGATCTGCATATATTAAGTGCACAGATCCAGTCCTTGAGGGCCACAGACCTGCAGATTTCCTTTTTTACTAGGGACTGATTCTACCTGGTGTGTTCTCTACAGCCAATCAGTAACATGAAGAAATTAAAACCAGCTGGACTGCGGAACTCGAGGGCCTGAGCTGTTAACCCCTGGATAGATCCATGCTTAATGAAAGCACTTCCACGGGAAGATGTTTTGGGTTGCGGGTGCTGTCGACAGGGGGTAGACCCCTGGAACACGTTTGGAGAGCCTACAGAATGAAATGTGTTCTTATAAGCCCGGTCATTGCGCAATCGCGTGTGAAAACAGAGTTTTGAAAGGCCACTATTGAAAAAAGAGGATCCCAGCTTTCTCGTCCTGCTATATTTATCGCTCAATTCTTAAAATGAAGCATATTTAATCTGCTTTACAACCGGTGTAGCCTACCTGGCATTTATAGGCGGCGTGGGAGTTTCAAGTTTGGGGAAGATCAATTTCATCATAAACATTCACCTTTATAGTAACGCGTTCCATGCATCATCACATTTGCAGACTTATGTAAGATAGCCTACTATTCATAATGTGATGAGTAGATTGCATAGTCATAAAAAATTTGTTCAAAGCATGGCTGAATGCATACAGCGTAGAGTAGACCTAGGCTATATCAGATATATTTCTTCTTTTTTTTGCACAGGAACCATGTGGTCTAAACACATTTCATGCAATTCTACTACACTTTATGACAGGACACATTAGCGGAATCTTTTTTAATATGACAAATTACAGGCCAGCCTACTCTGCTGCAGCCGAGACCCGTCATTCAGGGCAGGTTTGAGCCCCACATTGGGGCTTTCCTGTTTTGCATGTTATTTTGGCATTTTGTGTTTTTGGTTTCCTTTAGTAAGACAGCTCCAAAATGCAGGTTTATCAGCCTAGCTCAGTGCAATTAATGTATTGTTTAGTGTTGTGTAGTGGCATTTGCTGCCATGCATCGCACATATATATATTTTTTCCCCCACAAAGATTTACATGCTAAAATCTCCACTGCTGCAGACACTGACAAACATGTCAATAAATACTATGAGGGGGAGACACAAATAGAAGGAGAGACACAAATAGAATATGACGTCCATCTAAACCGGAGGAGGAAATGATTGTCCAAAAACAAACGTTGAAGTAACACTGACCCAACAATGATAAATAGTAAATATGTGCAATGCGCATTCACGTGTTATTTCATAGTTTGGATGTCTTCACTATTATTCTACAATGGAGAAAACAAAGCAGAGCTCATGCCTTTCATGAGACTCTAATCAAATCCTCATTAGAGTTGCATCATGCAGCCTTAGAATGTATTAAAAATCTAACCATATAGCCTAACGTTTGTATCCCAACTGAAGTTGCATAAATAACTCTAAATTAAGCATATAGGAGGACCTGTTTCTTTGTTAACAGTTCAACACAGAATAGCCGCATATGTTCACTCCCTCTGAAATAGTTTGTGAAAATATATTTTTATTTTTCATTCAGCTATGTTCAATTGTATTCTTCATACTATAAAATAATATTTTTTTAAATGCCACAGAATTAAGCAAATCTTGTCTGCTAAATGAACTAGTGTAGCCCACAGCCATTTGGCATAGCCAGATCAGGGCCTAACATAAGGACAACTCAGAATATGCTGTTCTGTTCTTCTGAAATAGACTACATTTTCTTCATATCATGTTTAATTTTTATTTAACTTTTATTTAACTAGGCAAGTCAGTTAAGAACAAAGTCTTATTTACAATGACGACCTAGGAACAGTGCCTTGTTCAGGGGCAGAACGTTTAATTTTTACCTCGTCAGCTCGGGGATTTGATCTAGCATCCTTTCGGTTACTGGCCCAATGCTCTAACCAGTAGGCTACCTGCTGACCTGTCTAAAATAAATAATGGATTTATTGTGAAGGTGTAGGCTATATTAAATGGATTTATTATACTTTTTAAAATGTAGATGTTCCAAAGGTCTGCATCAGTGGCATGTAGGCTATGTGTGGAAGCCAGGAGATGCTAAATAAGTTTATGTTAATTAACGGACAATTACCGTGAGACCAGCAGTTGTCTGCATGACAATTACCGGCTGACAAAATGTCATGACCGCCACAGCCCTAGTTTCGTCTCTCCTACAGGTGCTCTCAAATACAGTACCTACAGTTGGGTCCTAGTAACTAACCCACCTACTGGAGGTGGTGCTTACCACCGAGGTGTCTGTTCAGATGCCTGTAGCGGTTCTCCGGTAGGGGATCTTTGGAGTAGGCCAGTTCCTCTTCCTCCACCTCACTGTTGAGGGAGCTCTGTGTCCCGTTGGTCATGGAGGAGACGCTGGGCTCCACACTGCCGTTGGACGAGCTGACCTCTGACCTCCACCTGCGGTCCTTCACCCTGAGCAGATTCATGTCAGGGCCTGGGGACTTCCTCTCTGACGGACAGTATGACAATTAGTGTCATGTTAATAAGAACATTATAGTTAAAAACCTGACATGACACAACACTGACATAACAATGGTCCTCCCGGTCCTTTGTTTCATAGTGATATAGAGCGGTTATGGTTTGAATTGTGACAAACTGATATAACCACGGCCCAGGGACATTTTATCTCTGAAATAAAAGTCCTGAAGTCTCTTTTATGGTAACATACAAAACCATGTCAAATTCAGTCCTCATCTTTCACTTGAACTGCTTTATAGCTACCCATAGTTATAGCACTGTCGTAAGTATAACCATGGTTGGCTTGTTAACACGTTATGCTACATAGTATTCATAACTAAGTTGTTGTGTAGAGAAACAGCTCAAAATGTGTACTATTTGTGGTACCTCTCTCCTCCTCCGCTTCATCATCTGCATCTTCCTCCTCATCACTGTCCACTTTCTCCTCCTCCTTCTCCACCTTCTCCTCTTCCTCCTCCTCATCACTGTCCACTTTCTCCTCCTCCTCCTCCAAATCAGTGCTTTTGCTTTCCTCTTTGCTTTCCTCCTTGTCAATCATAGTCATGCCATTTATTTTGCTTTCTGGGACTTTGGTTTGAATATCCTTCCAGATTTCCAGACTCCCAAAGCCTGAGCAGTGCAATAAAATGTACAAGACACCTTATTATAACCTCTTTATAATTATAATGAGCTACTCTAGATAACACCGACTGCATCTACTCTAGATAACACCGACTGTATCTACTCTAGATAACACCGACTGCATCTACACTAGATAACACCGACTGCATCTACTCTAGATAACACCGACTGTATCTACACTAGATAACACAGACTGTATCTACACTAGATAACACCGACTGTATCTACACTAGATAACACCGACTGCATNCTAGATAACACCGACTGTATCTACACTAGATAACACAGACTGTATCTACACTAGATAACACCGACTGTATCTACACTAGATAACACCGACTGCATCTACACTAGATAACACCGACTGCATCTACACTAGATAACACCGACTGCATCTACACTAGATAACACAGACTGTATCTACACTAGATAACACCGACTGTATCTACACTAGATAACACCGACTGCATCTACTCTAGATAACACCGACTGCATCTACACTAGATAACACCGACTGTATCTACACTAGATAACACAGACTGTATCTACACTAGATAACACCGACTGTATCTACACTAGATAACACCGACTGGCATCTACACTAGATAACACAGACTGTGCATCTACACTAGATAACACCGACTGCATTCTACTCTAGATAACACCGACTGTATCTACTCTAGATAACACCGACTGCATCTACAACTAGATAACACCGACTGCATCTACTCTAGATAACACCGACTGCATCTACACTCCAGATAAACACCGACTGCATCTACTCCAGATAACACCGACTGCATCTATCACTAGATAACACCGACTGCATCTACCTAGATAACACCGACTGCATTCTACTCTAGATAAACCGACTGCATCTACTCCAGATAACACCGACTGCATCTACTCTAGATAACACCGACTGCATCTACTCCAGATAACACCGACTGCATCTACTCCAGATAACACCGACTGCATCTACTCTAGATAACACCGACTGTGTATCTACCTCTAGATAACACCGACTGCATCTACACTAGATAACACCGACTGCATCTACACTAGATACACACAGACTGCATCTACATCTAGATAACACCGACTGCATCTACTCCAGATAACACCGACTGCATCTACTCTAGAAACACCGACTGTATGCTACTCTAGTAACACCGACTGCATCTACACTAGATAACACAGACTGCATCTACTCTAGATAACACCGACTGCATCTACACTAGATAACACCGACTGTATCTACTCTAGATAACACCGACTGCATCTACTCTAGATAACACCGACTGCATCTACTCTAGATAACACCGACTGCATCTACTCTAGATAACACCGACTGCATCTACATTACCACAACATTTAGCAGTCTATGCATCACAACCACCGTTCACAAAGCTCAGCACAAGTAACACAACGACACAGCTAACACCAACAGGCTGCTATTTATTAGCAACAGACTTTTCTACTATTGAGACAAAACCAGACACTTTCAAAGATAAAACAACCAATCAACCACGCCACAAAACACAACAAAATGAGGTTCTCTACTCATCCAGCCGTCAACATCTTTGCACTTATTTCCTTAAAGGGATAGTTCACCAAAATGTCAAATTGAAGTCAACTTATGGATACCTTTAGGTTTGCTGTTTAGCGCAGGCTAACAGGAGTCCTGCTTGCACCATGCAATCAATTATGCTAATGCTAAACTATAGCTACTGTAAGTAGACAAACTCATATCATATATCACCGATTCTTGGGTCCATAGACTACTTTCTAGTTTTCCATAATATGAGGTAAATGGGTCATTTGGATCAACTATCCCTTTAATTGTCGCCATAGACAACAGTCCATTCATCATCTCTCTACCTTCATCAGAACTGATTGCTGATTACAAGGTGAGGATGACTGACAGGAGTTCACTGTGGACCCTTGGGGAATGGAGTTTAGGACCAACGCTACCACACAAACACTTGCCTTCCATCTTTGGTTTGTGGATATACCCCTTTTGCATCTGCATTTCTACTGAGCAAAAAGACAGAAAGGCGACTATGAAATATCGGTCCAAAGGCCTTCTCTGCTAGTAGCAAGGAAAGGTTAACATAAGCAAGAGATCAATCTTCCTCAGAGCTAAACCCTACATTACTTGAGATGGAACAATCTTCCTCAGAGCTAAACCCTACATTACTTGAGGTGGAACAATCTCCTTCTGTGTGAATTTATTGACTCTTTAGTGACTATGAGAGTGGTTAATTAATAATAAATAAACACATAAATCATTGAACAATTGTACTCCTAGATGTGTTGGGGTTATCGTATTGTTGTGTTCAGTCAAACTGAGGTGTGTAGTTCTGCAGTGCTCAAAACAGCATCCATTTTGACCAGGCACCTGCAGCTGCTGCGAAAGGCCTGCTGTAGGCCCTCTTGTCCTCCTCCTTCTCTTCCTCCACTCCTCCCTCCACTTCTTCAAAGAAATACCCCCCAAGAGCCTCCAGCAGATCAGACACCTCCTCTGTGACTGGAAGAGTCTCCAGAATCTTCCAGAAATGTGATTGTTAGTATATTGGTGTTTCAATATAGAGTAAGTGTGGTTTCATCAATTTAATGAAACAGAAATGTATCTGCGTGGAGGGTAAAACAATAGTACATGCATGCAGTAGCTTCCTCTTCTTCTATTTATTCAAGATGACATAGTAAAAATGCTTACCAGCTGAATGTCATTGACGTACGCTTGCATGGCTTCCTCCTTTGACATATTCCCCAGTGAGTTCCATGCGTCCCTGGCAACAAACAATGTTTGGGTCTCATATGAACTCGGGGTGACAAAAGAAATGCTGCATAACCTCAATAATGTTGAGACAGACTAACAACATACTTTTTTTCCAGAGTTGGGATTTCATTATGAATCCATGGATACATGCAAGATATGCATTTACATAGGACCTTGAGATAACCAGGAAGAACTCTGGGAACTATTGTAAACACAGTATCAGATATTTGAAATAAAATCTCTCAGAATTTGGTCTGAGCATACAGCAAACAAAAATTTGCAGGTTTTAACAGTTGAAATGCATTTTTATGGCTAATAAATCTGTTATTGTGCAGCAATAAGATGGTAATATGGTATATTACACATTTTGCAGTGGGTAGTTTGATTGAATGACTCATATTCCATGCAATATAGAATAAATATGGTTATTCTGCTTTGTGGCTTAAGCATATCCATAATATCCCAGTTCAAATGATTCAGTAATATTCCTTAATCGCGAAAACCTTTACCTTGAAGCAAAAACACGACCCATTTTTTGACTTTTCATTTGTCTTCTCCTCGCTGTGCCATTCTTCTGCTATCTTATCAACATTTCAAAGGGTTGCTTCCCTAAGCATAGCTTTCAGAAGTGCTCTTGCTGTATGCTGGCATATCTCGTACATGTCTCAGTACTGAAGGCATGCAGTATTTTTATTTTTATAACATGCGGTAAATTGTCTTTCATCTGATTTGATAACCTATTGCTAGAACAACACCCTTCACCAGGGTCACCAGGGTCGTGTTCAGTAGGCACAAAATGGAAGAAAGCGCTCCAAAACGGAGTGAAGCAGGGAGGTTCTATACTATCTGAACATGTCCAAAAAGAAACACTCATTTTCAGGTTTTCTGTTACAAAACATTTTGCTACAGTGTGCGCTAATGAACACGACCCAGTCCTTAAACATAATTTACCACTTGGCTTTGCCTGCAGTGTCCCAGTATCCTGTGGGTCTTGGGATATTACATGGCCCAAGCGCAGCCTGCTTGTAGTAACTATAAAACATGAGCATCATGCCATCCGCCGGCTGATATGGACCTATAGGAGAGCAAATAAGGATAGGAGAGGGGAACAAAGAAGATAATTCAGGAAGTTTGATGATTTACATGATACTTATTGTACATTGTTATTGTTACATCGCAGACGATAGTCAATGCAGCAATTACCATGAGCTCACTGCAACTGACAATACAAATGTTTGTCCTCAGAAGGTATAAATAGACTTCTATTTTAAATTCAACGCTTTAATGGTTGAATCTGCTCATCTTCAGCTCTTAAAACACAATCTGTCATTTCAACAGCCTATAGTCTACCCTGCCTACAGAGCTATGCAAGGACTGACTGTCCATGAGATTAGCATGATATTGGCTGTTTGTTTACAAACACTCACTCATACGACAACACAAACATAAACAATATAGGAGTAGCCTAATACAACTGTATCGAACAGTAAAACAGTTAAGCTGATAAGGCAGTTATATTATTTCAGAACAGCAAACTTCTTACAGTGTGCCTTTTAAGAGCCAACCAAAACAGGCGATATCTAAGACAGAGAATATAGGCCAATCACCTCTAACAAGCAGGTACCAAATTAAAACGGTGGCAACAGAGTGAGCTCTAATGGTGCTCATTCAGACATAGGCTACACAAGCTAGGCTTACTGCTAAATAGGCTACTCGGTCGCAGGATATGGCCCACAGTTCAGGGGCCGATTTGATGTATAGGCTAGTGTAGTTATTAGTGGATAATTAGCCTACCATCTTCGGGTAAACTCCGTATCACTCGCACTGCGGCATCAAATCTGGACTCGAGCTCGTCTTCTTCGGCGTGTTCCATTGTTTTGTCACAACCAGGATGACAGGCGGAGAATCGTCACGTCTTTTAAAGAGATTTAACATTCGGTCACCTCTGTGACAACAAAGTTGCATGGCAGCAATAATGTAAAATGAAAATGTTCCCAACAGGCTTTCATAATGTGTCATTAACGGGCCTAATTAAATACCCACGGCACTCGTAAAGGGTACCGTATTATGGATACTATAAACTACATGCATAATAGGCTTGTTATCTTATTTTCGCCTGAGGAATTTATTAAGCTATTTAGTTGTTGCATAAACATTGTCAACATGTTATATCCATATGTTCAAATCAGAGTGAATGTAAAAAAAAAGAACCAAATCGATAGAAGGTTACGTTTAAGAAACTCACCCTATGCATGTCTCTGGATGGATTAAACCCACTGCTGTCTACATATAGCCTGCTGGCTGCAACCAGGCTGACTGTTCCGATAGCGACCTCTCAAATTCGGTCCAACCGAACACGACGAAACATATGATTCCCAAAGTTGCTGTGGGAGTTGTAGTGTCTTTTGACCACGAATTACACAATGAACCAATGGGTTTTCTTTAGGATTCCTACAAGGCCCAGAATTCTCTTAATGTGGGATTTAATATGGGAGATAGTGCTGACTGGGCCAACATTTTGTCTACCTTTTTAAAAAGCATATATATATTAGATACACACGCGCGAGGACAAAATCTTAAAATGTAGCATATAGATTGCAGCAAAAGCTGCGCGCCATCAGTGGTACACTGGCTACCTTGTGTCACTAGACCCGATCCCTCTTAATCAGCTCTGGGTTCAACAAGCCACAATCGCACTGAAAATCAATTGATCCACGACTAATCGACGTAGTATCTGAACCAATCACAGTTGACAACGAGTCCAGAGCACGGTAAAATGTAACAGTGATCAAATCGAGGCCAGAAATCCCACAATACCAGGCGGGGGAGCCCCTTTCACACCACACCAAAAGCATCATCGCTTTGCCTCATTGAAAGGAAAGGGAGGAGAGAAATGCAGAGGGATGTAAGATGGCAGAGCTACAAATGTTGCTAGAGGAAGAAATTCCAGCCGGTAAACGAGCGCTTGTGGAAAGCTACCAAAATCTATCGAGGGTTGCAGAATACTGTGAAAACAATTATGTACAGGTAAGGAAAAATAAACCGCTGATAAAATGTTGAGTTATATGCGGAATTCGTCGGATTTGTAGCCTGAGGTTCAAGAACTGAGTGAAACCGGGGACAGGAAATGTTTCTTCCAGACCGCTAGACAGATATCTAAACCACGAAATTGGCTTTTGGCAATGTAAAAAAAAAAAAAAAAAAGGCGACCTAATCATTATATGCTTAAAACTGGTTACCATCTCGAGCTCTATTTTCATATAAGAGCACTGTTCGGGTGATTGACCACTCTTGCGACTATTCTTCACCAGCCATTTGATATCAATTTACAAAGCTATTGGAGACTATTCAGAGGGTGTGTCGTTGTTATGACCAAGGCTTGTCACTGACTGCATTCTCGTTGATAGGTAGGCTATCGAATAGGCCAAATGGTTTTATTCGTTTCATCATTATACAACCAGGACTCAGGGATAGACGTAACATAGTAAACGTAAATCAGGGAGCCCATCGATTAGTAGTTTACGTTACGTATCATCCGTATCGTTACGTATGGTATGCATATCATCCATTTCGTAARATATGCTACGATTTACAATTCGTTTAATATGCTACGAATTACAATTTGTACAATAGGTTATGAATTGCAATTAGACAATAGGTTATGAATTGCAATTTGTTCAATATGTTACGAATTGCAATTATACAATATTTTACGAATTTGCAAAAACGTATGATATTGTAACGACCCTGGGTTTATACGGCCGGATATCAACTCTGCGGTTTGAGCGTGCTTTTGCGGCACAGTCGATAGCATGCCCAAACTTCAGCCTTGAAGGTCGAGGGTTCGAGACCTGCTCCCTGCTGTTTCATTACAATATGTTTTGAATTTCAATTTGTTGTGGCTAACATTAGCTAAGCTAGGAGTTAAGGTTAGGTTTAGAAGTWAGGTTTAAGCATTAAGGTTAGGGGAAGGGTTAGCTAACATTCTAAGTAGTTTCAAAGTAGCTAAAAAGCGGTAATTTTTTACAAAGTTGCTAATTAGCGAAAATGCTAAAGTTTTCTGTGATGAGATTCGAACACACAACCTTCGGCGAAGGTTGCTAGACAATCGCGTTATCACTGTCTATCAGATTGACATTGTGGCAATGGATTGCAAATGGCATAAAGCACATTTCAGACTCAAATGTGACTTGCACATTTGATTTGTGCTCCACGAGTGTGCCTGAGAATGTAATATTACTTTACTCTATCGATTTTTTTTTGTTCCTCTTGCCCAGACAAATGGATTACATTTTTAATAATCTGGATTATTGTCTGTGTATTGGATTAAGAACATGCTGCCATTGTTTACACACACCTGGCCTAACCTTTTACTGTCAACTGGTCTAAAAATGTGAAATATAAAAATACAAAATGGCGGCAGGATCAGAAATGCCGTTTTGTTGAGGCTCTGACGATGACTCTCACAGAACAGCTGGAGATGTAAGGAGCAACCAATGGGGCCACCGGTTACGTCATATTGTAGAATCCAGATGAACCCAGCGGTGCAGTTGGATAGCTCATCAGTGATGCCATTGGGGAACACTACAGGTCATGAGGCTTGCTATAACACCTTTATAACCAAACCATAAAAGGACACAGTACCCATCAAAAGCCTAATCTGTAATGACAGGCAAACGATTTAATTTAAACATCTAGTTTTACGTCATCCAGCTTCAAGTCAAGCTTGTAGGCCTCAAACTAATAATCTCTGGTTTCTCATAGTAAATGTCCAAGAGATCAATGGAACACATCTTATCTGTTAAGGAAGGAAACCCACAAGCAACCGTATTTGTCACAGCTGAGGCCCCACCCTAAATCCCCCTTCACATGATATCCTACTGACTCATAGATGAATCATGAATGTGTTAAGGCCGTGCCCTCCACAAGTATTTTTTATTAAGTAGCAGCAGGCCTATCTAACTAGTATAACCAGTAGGGCCCCTAGTTCTAAAGTACCAAGTTAGTTTAATGTGGGTCTCCCATCACAAGATAAGACTGGTTAGTCTTGGTAAAGATATAGAGTTTGGAGATTAGGGGAGTTGTAGCAGGTTAGTATCATTGTGTGTTTTCCACCGTAAGGTACCACCTACCCTGATGAAAGAGGGTTAGGTTTGGTAAAGATATAGGGGTTTGGAGATTAGGGTCAGTTAGTATCATTGTGTGTTTTCCACCGTAAGGTACCACCTACCCTGATGAAAGAGGGTTAGGTCTGGTAAAGGGGTGATTTTGACTGCATGGGGCAGGGGAGAGTAACAACATATTCAGTTGCAGACTGAAAGAGAGAAGGTGATTCAGCTTCTGAGCATTAATCAAGTGTATGACTCTGAATGGAGAGCATTATTACCGTGGTTTCCTTCCAGGTGACATTTTTAGACCACTGCAATTAGCTTGATTCTGTGGGAATTGTCCCACTCTGTTGTCTACCCTAGGAGAATCTCAAACCCCATTGGAGTAATTTTGTAATTTTTATTAGGATCCCCATTAGCTAACGCCATAACGCTAGCTAATCTTCCTGGGGTCCAACACCAATTAACAAGACATTACAAACAACCACAATCAAGACTTCACAAACATTCAACAAGTWGACAATACAGATMATTTAAAATACCTGACAGGAAACACATTTAACATTCAGTTGATGCTTTCTATTTCCTGTCCAGTCATATGGTCTATCACATTAGGTGTTCTTTCTACTTCCTGTCCAGTCATATGGTCTATCACATTAGATGTTCTTTCTATTTCCTGTCCAGTCATAATGGTCTTTCACAATTAGATGTTCTTTCTATTTCTGTCCAGTCATAATGTTTCTTTCTATTTCCTGTCCAGTCATATGGTCTATCACATTAGATGTTCTTTCTATTTCCTGTCCAGTCATATGGTCTATCACATTAGATGTTTCTTTCTATTTCCTGTCCAGTCATATTGGTCTATCGCATTAGATGTTTTTCTATTTCCTGTCCAGTCATATGGTCTATCACATTAGATGTTCTTTCTTTTCCTGTCCAGTCATATGGTCTATCACATTAGTGTTCTTTCTATTTCCTCGTCCAGTCATATGGTCTATCACATTAGATGTTCTTTCTATTTCCTGTCCAGTCATATGGTCTATCACATTAGATGTTCTCTTTCTATTTCCTGTCCAGTCCAATATGGTCTATCACATTAGATGTTCTTTCTATTTCCTGTCCAGTCATATGGTCTATCACATTAGATGTTCTTGAATTTTTTTCTTGAAGGTGAATTTACTTTTTGCCTGAGAAATATGGATTGGTAAAGAGTTCCATTCTGCTATGGCTCTATATAAAACTGTAGATTTAAGTCGATTTGTCCTTGGCTTGGGTTGTCTTAGCTGCCCTGAATTTGCCTGTCTGGTTTGGTGGTTATATGTGTTGCTAGCATGTACTAACTGGCCTTAAAAATACTGTGGTTTTTTGAAAAATATAACATTCCTAAAGAAAATCAGAAGACTGGACAGTAATTTGTTTTTAACGTGAAGCCATGAGAGATTCTGATGCGTTTGGATAATATTCATACGGTTAGAGCAGAAGGTCAGAAGGGGAAGGACCTCAGGCTTTCTCATCCAATGGGTTTTGAGAATGAGGCGAGAGGAGAGAGGATGTGAGGAGTATGCAATTGAGATTCTCCCCCATGACATCCTTCTCCTTTATTCCTGTTTTCTCCCTTCTGGGGAACGAGTGTGACTCATAGCTTTAATAGGCTATCTGGTTTGCGCTGTACTGAGTGGACAAAACATTAAGAACACCTGGTCTTTCCCTGACAGGCTGACCAGGTGAATCCAGCTGAAAGCTATGATCCCTTATTGATGTCACTAGTTAAATCCACTTCAATCAGTGTAGATGAAGGGGAGGAGGCAGGTTAAAGAAGGATTTTTAAGTCTTGAGACACTTGAGGCATGGATTGTGTATGTGTGCCATTCAGAGGGTGAATGGGCAAGAAAAAATATTTAAACGCCTTTGAATGGGGTTTGGTGGAAGGTGCCAGGCGCACCGGTTTGTGTCAATAACTGCAACGCTGCTGGGTTTTTCACGCTCAAATTTTTGAATGTGTATCAAAAATTGTGCACCACCCAAAGGACATCCAGCCAACTTGGCACAACTGTGGGAAGCATTGAGTCAACATGGGCCAGCATCCCTGTGGAACGCTTTYGACACCTTGTAGAGGTGCAACTCAATATCAGGAAGGTGTTCTTAATGTTTGGTATACTCAGTGTATATGGAGATGTGAACCACGGATACCAGGTCCTGTCTAGATGGAGTGAATCACTGATACCAGGTCTTGTCTAGAAGAAGTGAATCACTGATACCAGGTCTTGTCTAGATGGAGTGAATCACTGATACCAGGTCTTGTCTAGATGGAGTGAATCACTGATWCCAGGTCCTGTCTAGACGGAGTGAAAAACTGAAAACCAGGTCCTGTCTAGACCGAGTGAATCACTGATACCAGGTCCTGTCTAGACCGAGTGAATCACTGATACCAGGTCCTGTCTAGACCGAGTGAATCCAGGTCACAAGCCAACAGAGGAGGGTATGGAGATCTGCCTTCCTTTGGAAAATTGTATCAAGAATTGTCCACCACCCAAAGGACATCCAGCCAACTTGGCACAACTGTGAGAAGCATTGGAGTAACCATGGGCCAGCATCCCTGTGGAACGCTTTCGACACCTTGTTGAGTCCATGGCACAAAGAAATGAGGCTGTTCTGACGGCAAGGGGGGGGGGGTGCAACTCAATTATAGGAAGGTGTTCCTAATGATTAGTATACTCAGTGTATGCTTCAGGATCAGTTCTTTCAATGGCAGTCGTCAACCAATCGCCTAATTATGTTTGAGCATGGCCTCAGTTACCCTCGGGTTCTAGGTTGTCATAATTCAAGCCTACTCTCTTAATTGTGTTTGATTGACCCATTAATAGACATCATCATCTCATCATGTTCAGGCGACCTGTTTCGGAAGCTAACACATGTAATTAGTGGAAATTTAGATGAGAAATGAACACCACAGGTCAGTGAGTATTGTACACACCATTGGGTGATTAAACTGTCATCAGCTATGCAGAGGATCCCTGATACAACTATTAGTCTACAGGATTTGAAGGAGACGGGGTAAAGGGGGTCAAATGTGTTGAGTGGGATGGTTTTATCTGTCAATTTCCCCTGTGCTATGGATTCAGATAAGCAGTCTTGTGTTGTAATGTACTATCACTTACAGATGTAGGATCTTAATTTGATCACTATTTTGTTGCTGAGACTTTTCCTACGCAGCAGGAAATGCAAAGTTGTAGTGTATTCAAGGTATAAAAAGCCTTCTAAAGTTTAGAATTTCCACTTTTTTTGTAATTTACAATTTGCCCTAACAAAACATGTATGCTGGATTATTTTCCTGCTGTAGCAAACTGGCAAAAAAAATAATAATGCTAATATCTGCAGTGATCACTATCATGAAATTACTTCAGTTGACAAACAACTTCAAACAATCGTGTCCCCTGGAGAATATTTGTACAATATTATTACAATATTAACTACAGTAGGGAGTGTTTTGTTGTGATTTTACTTGCTTTCCTCCGGTGATCAAGTGTTGATGTACAATGCCTTCAGAAAGTATTCATACCCCTTGACTTATTCCACATTTAGTTGTGTTACAGCCTGAATTCAAAATGGAATAAATCTTTTTTTTCTCACCCATCTACACGCTATACCCCATAATGAAAAAGTTATAGCATGTTTTAAGATATTTTTGCAAATGTATTGAAAATGAAATACAGAAATATCTTATTTACATAAGTATTCAATACATGTTAGAATCACCCTTGGCACCGATTACAGCTGTGAGTCTGTCTGAGTAAGTCTCTAAGAGCTTTTCACACATGGATTTAGCAATATTTGTCCATTATTATTTTCAAAATTCTTCAAACTATGTCAAATTTGTTGTTGATCATTGCTAGACAACCATTTTCAAGTCTTGCCATAGATTTTCAAGCAGATTTAAGTCAAAATTGTAACTTGGCCGCTCAGGAACGTTCACTGTCTTATTGGTAAACTACTCCAGTGTAGATTTGCCCTTGTGTTGTAGATTATTGTCCTGCTGAAAGGTGAATTCATCTCCCAGTGTCTGGTGGAAAGCAGACTGAACCAGGTTTTCCTCTAAGATTTTTCCTGTGCTTAGCTCCATTCCGTTTCTTTTTATCCTGAAAAACTGGCCAGTCCTTAACGATTACAAGCATACCCATAACATGATGCAGCCACCACCATGCTTGAAATTATGGATAGTGGTACTCAGTAATGTGTTGTATTGGATTTGTCCCAAACATAACACTTTTGTATTCAGGACTAAAAGTGAATTTTTGCCACATTTTTTGCAGTATTACTTTAGTGCCTTGTTACAAACAGGATGCATGTTTTGGAATATTTGTTTTCTGTACAGGCTTCCTTCTTTTCACTCTGTCAATTAGGTTAGTATTGTGGAGTAACTACAATGTTGTTGATTCATCCTCAATTTTCTCCTATAACAGCCATTAAACTCTGTAATTGTTTTAAAGTTACCATTGGCCTCATGGTAAAATCCCTGAGTGATTTCCTTCCTCTCCGGCAACTGAGTTAGGAAGGATACCTGTATCTTTGTAGTGACTGGGTGTATTGGTACACCATCCAAAGTGTAATTAATAACTGCACCATGCTCAAAAGGATATTCAGTGTCTGCTTTTTTCTTTTTTTACCTTTTTTACCTATCTACCAATAGGTGCCCTTTGCGAGGCATTGGAAAACCTCCCTGATCTTTGTGGTTGAATCTATGTTTGAAATTTACTGCTCGACTTAAAGATACAGTGCATTCGGAAAGTATTCAGACCCCTTGACTTTTTCCACATTTTGTTACGTTACAGCCTTATTCTAAAACGGGTTAAAAGTATGTTTTTCCTCATCAATCTACACAAAATACCATATAATGACAAAGCGAAAACAGTGTTTGTTTTTTGTGCAAATGTATTAAAAATAGAAATTCCTTATTTACATAACTATTCAGACCCTTTGCTATTGGACTAGAAATTGAGCTCAGGTGCATCCTGTTTCCATTGATCATCCTTGAGATGTTTCTACAACTTGATTGGAGTCCATCTGTGCGCAGACCAGTTGGCTGGAGTGTTTACGGACATATTCAATCTCTCCCTATTCCAGTCTGCTGTCCCCACTTGCTTAAAGATGTCCACCATTGTTCCTGTACCCAAGAAAGCAAAGGCAACTGAACTAAATGACGATCGCCCCGTAGCACTCACTTCTGTCATCATGAAGTGCGTTGAGAGGATAGTTAAAGATCATATCACTTCTACCTCACCTGACACCCTAGACCCACTTCAATTTGCTTACCACCCCAATAGATCCACATACGATGCAATTGCCATCGCACTGCACACTGCCCTAACCCATCTGGACAAGAGGAATACCTATGTAAGAATGCTGTTCATTGTGTATAGCTCAGCATTCAACACCATAGTACCCTCCAAGCTCATCATTAAGCTCGGGGCCCTGGGTCTGAACCCCGCCCTGTGCAACTGGGTCCTGAACTTCCTGATGGGCCGCCCCCAGGTGGTGAAGGTAGGAAACAACATTTCCACTTCACTGATCCTCAACACAGGGGCCCCACAAGGGTGTGTGCTCAGCCACCTCCTGAACTTCCTGTTCACCCATGACTGCGTGGCCACGCACGCCTCCAACTCAATCATCAAGTTTGCAGACGACACAACAGTAGTAGGCCTGATTACCAACAATGATAAGACAACCTACAGGGAGGAGGTGAGGGCCCTGGGAGAGTGGTGCCAGGAAAATAACCTCTCGCTCAACGTCAACAAAACAAGGGAGCTGATCGTGGACTTCAGGAAACAGCAGAAGGAGCACGCCCCCATCCACATCGACGGGACTGCAGTGGAGAAGATGGAAAGCTTCAAGTTACTTGGCGTACACATCACTGACATTTTCTATTGTGTTAATGACTGTACGTTTGTTTATCCCGTGTGTAACTGTGTTGATGTTTTTGTCGTACTGCTTTGCTTTATCTTGGCCAGGTCGCAGTTGTAAATGAGAACTTGTTCTCAACTGGCCTATCTGGTTAAATAAAGGTGAAATAAATTAAAAATTAAAAACTGACGATCTGAAATTGTCCACACAGACAGTGTGGTAAAGAAGGCGCAACAGCACCTCTTTAATCTCAGGAGGCTGAAGAAATTTGGCTTGGCCCCTAAAACCCTCACAAACTTTTACAGATGTACAATTAAGAGCATCCTGTTGGGCTGTATCACCGCCTGGTACAGCAACTGCACCACCCTCAACCGCAGGGCTCTACAGAGGGTGGTGCAGTCTGCCAAATGCATCACCGGGGTCAAACTACCTGCCCTCCAGGACACCTACAGCACCCAATGTCACAGGAAGGCCAAAAAGATCATCAAGGACATCAACCACCTGAGCCACGGCCTGTTTTTATTTGTATTTATTTCACCTTTATTTAACCAGGTAGGCAAGTTGAGAACAAGTTCTCATTTACAATTGTTCACCACGCTATCATCCAGAATGCTAGGTCAATACAGGTGCATCAAAGCTGAGACTGAAAAACAGCCATCAGACTGTTAAATAGCCATCACTAGCTGCTGCCCTGTATACATAGACTTGGAATCACTGGCCACTTTAATAATGGAACACTAGTCACTTGAATAATGTTTCAATACTGCTTTACTCATCTCATGTGCATATACTGTATTCTATTCTACTGTATTTTAGTCAAYGCTACTCTTAATTCCATTCTTTTACTTTTAGATTTGTGTGAATTGTTGTGAATTGGTTTTAGATACTACTGCACTGTCGGAGCTACGAACACAAGCATTTCGCTACACCTGCAATAACATGCTAAATATGTGTATGTGACCATTTGATTTGTAAAGCCCCTCCGGCCAAASCCTCCCCTATTCCGGACAACGCTCAGCCAATTGTGCGCCGCCCTATGGGACTCCCGGTCAGAGCCGGTTGCGACACAGCCTGGGATCGAACCCGGGTCTTTAGTGACGCCTCGATGCAGTGSCTTAGACCGCTGCACCACTCGGGAGCCATGGCAAAACACTTTTTGGAGTGTGTGGCTCTTGGTTCAGTGTCTAAAATGAGAACGTTCTGGCCTTATAGACTGGCCGCCCCTCAGCCTGGTTCCTCTCTAGGTTTCATCCTAGGTTCCTGCCTTTCTAGGGAGTTTTTCCTAGTCACTGTGCTTCTATATCTGCATTGCTTGCTCTTTGGGGTTTTAGGCTGGGTTTCTGTATAAGCACTTTGTGACAACTGCTGATGTAAAAAGGGCTTTATAAAATAAATTTGATTGAAATTTGATTGATGATCAATAGCCTAATCCTTCTCTGTCTAACAYTAAGATGTACCGCTTGTCCTCAATGACCCTGAATTGTAGGTGTGCCCCCTTGCTTTATAGTTAAATAAAGCCACCACTGCAGATGAGACAGACATTCTCCCAAATTCATTCACTCAACTCATTCATTGTGTTGACTTAGGTGCTTTCAATGATAAGGCTTTAGCCATGGTTTGATTTCTAACGAATGCTAAATGTACTTATGGGTATTTAAAGTCACTCATTCATACTGTACTATTATTCAGATGAATGAAAGCATGGGGATATACACTGAGTGAACGAAACATTAAGARCACCTTCTCTTTCCACGATATAGACTGACCAGGTGAATATTCAATATTAGGAATTTGTTCTCAATTTGTTCTTAATATTAGGAATTGTTCTTATACTTAGGGCTGTTGCGGTGACCGTATAACTGTCACACTTGCAGTCACGATTCATGAAGGCAGCCAAATTCCACGTGACCGTTTAGTCATGGTAATTAGGCTTCTCCAAGCTCGGAAGCTGATGATGGTCATTCGTAGTATACCAAACTTGCAATCTGCCTGGTACTCAGCACTCTATTGTCCCTCTAATCACTCTTGACATCAATAAAAATGTATTCGAAAATCTAATCAATCACTTCATGAGAGCCCATGAGCTCATGTTGCGCAACATTTCAATAGGCTATGCAATTGTGTGAGAAAATAGAGTGATGGCCTCTACTAAAAAGAGGAGGATCAGCTTTCTATAGGCTAGGCCTACTTTATTTATTTGTCAACTTTCCTAATATTAAACACGTTGCTTATATTTACAACAGGAGTATAGCCTACCTGGCTGGCATGAAAATAAACCACAGGGAAAAGCGTCCTCCGTTCGCTATTTAAGTGCATAGATGACATGTATTTTTTTTCCCGCTGCCGCTCTTTTGATTCAGGTGCATGATAATGGTTCATTCTAAAGGAAAACAAATTTCACACACATATTATTTACTTCAGGTATTCCCAAACTGGTGTACGGGATACGCGCAATGCTGTCAGGGTACGCCAAATAAAAATGTGATTCTTTTTTAWWTTTTTTTATATATATGTGTTTTTTCTTCACATTTTCAAACAGTCCATTTATATTTTCCAACGGGGCTATATATTTGGGCGAGTTTTTTTCTCTTGCCTGAGTAGCCTCGTTTCACTGCCAAAAATAAAATTCAACCATCTAGTGTTCAGCAAAATAACAACACAATGTCAAATACAGGTAGCCTAGTCAAATAATTAACATCCATTCACATTAACCGTTACTCTCTCACGGGAATTCCACTAACGGTCCGTATGTAGCCAAACGTAGCTGCTGCTTGTGTTGGTATCTGTACTGATGCCGCAAAAGCTACGACAGGGAGACATAGTGGAGTGGTAACGCGTGTGCAAGCAGTTGCTCCCGACGCCACTTGGGTACACTGCAGCATCCACCGAGAGGCTCTTGCTGCCAAGGGACTGCCTGACAGCTTGAAAGACGTTTTGGACACAACWGTGAAAATGGTTAACTTTGCTAAAGCAAGGCCCCTGAACTCTCGTGTTGTCACRTCCGTTGTTTAAATAAGCGGACCAAGGCACAGCGTGAGTAGAGTTCCACATATTTATTACAGTGAAACTAAAAACAACAAAGAATCAACGAACGTGCCATACGTAGCGCACATAGGCACTAGACAAAACAATATCCCACAACGCAGGTGGGAAAAGGACCACACTAAGTATGATCCCCAATTAGAGGCAACGATCATCAGCYGCCTCCAATTGGGAACCGTACTCACACCAACATAGAAATTAAAGACTAGAACACCCCCTAGTCACACCCTGACCTAAAACACCATAGAGAACCCCGAGGGCTCTCTATGGTCAAGGCGTGACACGTGTATTTTCTGCACTATGCAATGATATGGGCAGTGACYATGTAACACTTTTTACAACATACAGAAGTGCGCTGGTTATCACGGGGAAAAGTATTGACAMGTTTTTTTTTAAATTGAGAGACGAGCTTAAAGTTCTTTACTGACAAATGTTCACTTGTCTGACCACTTGCATGATGACGAGTTTCTCACACGACTGGCCTATCTGGGTGATGTTTTTTCTCACCTGAATGATCTGAATCTAGGATTACTCCGCAACTATATTCAATGTGCGGGGCAAAATTGAGGCTATGATTAAGAAGTTGGAGCTTTTCTCTGTCTGCATTAACAAGGACAACACACAGGTCTTTCCATCATTGTATGATTTCTTGTGTGCAAATTAACTCAAGCTTACGGACAATGTCAAATGTGATATAGCGACTCACCTGAGTGAGTTGGGTGGGCAATTACGCAGGTACTTTCCCGAAACGGATGACACAAACAACTGGATTTGTTATCCCTTTCATGCCCTGCCTCCAGCCCACTTACCGATATCTGAACAAGAGAGCCTCATCGACATTGCAGCAAGCGGTTCTATGGAAATGTTATTTAATCAAAAGCCACTGCCAGATTCCTGGATTGGGCTGCACTCAGAGTATTCTGCCTTGGCAAATCGCGCTGTTAAGACACTGATGACCTTTGCAACCACGTACCTATGTGAGAGTGGATTCTCGGCCCCCACTAGCATGAAAACTAAATACAGACACAGACTGTCTGTGGAAAATGATTTAAGACAGACTCTCTCCAATACAACCCAACATTGCAGAGTTATGTGCATCCTTTCAAGCACACCCTTCTCATTAACCTGTGAGTTATTCACAATTTTCGATGAACAAATAAGGTTTTATATGTAAGATGGTTTAATAAAGAGCAAAATTATTGATTATTATTATATTATTATTTGTGCCCTGGTCCTATAAGAGCTCTTTGTCACTTCCCACGAGCCAAGTTGTGATAAAAACTCACACTCATTTTTATGTTTAATAAATGTATCGTATAAAAAACAACATTTGAGAGTGTGCTGACCCTGGTGCTAGAAGGGGTACCTTGTTGGAGGTTGAATGTTTGAAGGGGTAGGGGACTATAAAAAGTTTGGGAACCACTGATTTAGTATATGTAAAGGCAAGATTCAATCAAAAATGCCTTTTATTTATGACTTTTTCAAATCATAGTTGCACACCTCATGTAGCCTAGCCCATAGGCCTATATGTTTTAATAAGGTTTGTATCACAACTAAAGTGGACAAATAACTTCTTAAAATGAAGCACATTTACAAGGGGTGTAGAGCTTAACTACATATATAAGCAGCGSGTGAGTTTCAAGTTTGGGGAAGATCCTTTTCACCATAAAAATGTACCTTTATAATAAAAGCATTACATGAATAATCACATTTGCAGTCACTTTTGATAATGGGGCTTTCTGCTAATGGAACATTCACGCTTACAGCCTTCGACCATGTGTGCATTGCTGGGCTTATAAATGTGAAGAAATAGCCTAATAGTTTATCAACATTTTAAGCTAAACGTTCTGATCTGTTGCGTCAGCCACATTGCGTAAAATAGTTTTTTTGATGCTAGTTAATTTGGGATCTATTGTATCACACAACTGTCCCAGACTATGTTTGGAATATTTATTTCTCGCACAGAATAGAATAGGTGAACRTTTGTACTATGGGGGATAGTAGATTGACATATGTTAGTGATTTTGCTGTTGTTAGGCM
Source organism: Salvelinus sp. IW2-2015 (assembly GCF_002910315.2). Lineage (NCBI taxonomy): Eukaryota > Metazoa > Chordata > Actinopteri > Salmoniformes > Salmonidae > Salvelinus > Salvelinus sp. IW2-2015. The sequence continues at coordinate 36,224,695 of NC_036859.1, forward strand.
TACTCATCTTGTTGGCTGATGAAAAGTAAATGTGGACAGTTCTTCCAATATCTTCAATATGCACCTCGGAGTTGGATAAGGACATGCGCCGTTGTGTCGCYGATGTATCTGTCTTCACTTGTAGCCTGTGAGAAAGACCCGATCACGTGATGGAGCACGCAGCACTCGGGGAGAAGGGTACAACAGCCACTGGCCGCAAAAGGCATGGATTTTTTTAGGGTGCATTACGACCACACAAAGGGGATGCCACCGTGAAATTCTAGACATTATCAAGTGCTTGTCAAATTGCGAATTAGTGACTTATTTAGTGTGTACAGCCTGCTCAAAAAACAAAGCAGAGCTCATGCCTTTCAAGCGACTGTTTTCAAATCATCATTAGAGTCGCATCATACAGCCTTACAATGAATTAAAAATCAAAACATATAGCCCAATGTTTGTAGAACAACTAAAGTTACATTCATTACTCTAAATGAAGCATATAGGAGTACCTATTTCTTTGTTAACCGCTCAACACTGAATAGCCACATCGTTTAGAGAAAATATCCTTTCTATTTTATTCAGCTTTGTTCCATTGTATTCTTCATACTATAAAATAAAACCACGGAATTCTAAGCAAATCTTGTCTGCTAAGTGAACTAGTGTAGCCCACAGCCATATGGCATAGCCAGATCAGGACCTAACATAAGGACAACTCAGAGTATGCTATTCTTTTTCTTCTGAAATAGACTACATTTTCTTAAAATCATGCTTCTTTAGACCTGTCTAAAATAAATAATGGATTTATTGTGAAGGTGTAGGCTATATGAATGTACAGTTCCAAAGGTCTGCATCAGTGGCTTGTATGTGTGGAAGCCAGGAGATGCTAAATGTGTTTATGTTAATTAACCTCTCTGGTACAAGTGGGATTCTAGCGTCCCACCTCRCCAACAGCCAGTGAAATTGCAGGGCGCTAAATTCAAAACAACAGAAATCTCATATCTAAAATTCCTCAAACATACAAGAATTATACACCATTTTAAAGATAAACGTCTTGTTAATCCAGCCACAGTGTCTGATTTCAAAAAGGCTTTACGGCGAAAGCACACCTTGCGATTATGTTAGGTCAGCGCCTAGCCACAGAAAACCATACAGCCCTTTTCCAAAGAAGGAGWGGTGTCACAAAAGACAGAAATAGCGTTAAAATGAATCACTTACCTTTGATGATATTCATCTGATGGCACTCCAAGGTCTCCATGTTAGACAATAAATGTTTGTTTTGTTCGATAAAGTTCATATTTATGTCCAAATAGCTCCTTTTTGTTTGCGCGTTTAGTCCAGTAATCCAACTGCACAAGGCGCGGCCACTAAGTCCAGACTGAAAAGTAAAAAACTTTCCATTACAGTTCGTAGAAACATTTGTCAAACGGTGTATATAATCACATCTTTAGGATGTTTTTTATCATAAATCTTCAATAATATTCCAACCGAAACAATTTTTTTGTCTTTAGAATGAAAAAGAACGGAGCTCGTGCTCACGGTGCTCGCGTGACTAACTCAAGGCATTCTGCCAGACCCCTGATTTCAACAGCTCTTATTCGCTCCCCCTTCAGTAGAAGCCTGAAACACAATTCTAAAGGACTGTTGATATCTAGTGGAAGCCTTAGAAGTGCAATCTGACCCTATAGACACAGTATATTGGTAGGCAATCACTTGAAAAACGAAAAACCTCAGATTTTCCCACTTCCTGGTTGGATTTTTCTAGGTTTTCGCCTGCCTATGAGTTCTGTTATATAACTCAGACATCCTTCAAACAGTTTTAGAAACTTCAGAGTGTTTTCGTATCCATAAATCTACTAATAATATGCATATCCTAAGCCTCTGGCCTGAGTAGGCAGGCAGTTTACTCTGGGCACGCTTTTTCATCCGGACGTGAAAATACTGCCCCCTACACCAGTGAGGTTAACAGTCAATTACAGTGAGGCCGACAGTTATTTGCTTGACAATCACGGCTGACGGAATTTCGTGACCGCCACAGCCAAAAGTATACTCAATGTATATGGAGATGTAAATCACTGATACCAGGTCCTGTCTAGAAGAAGTGAATCACTGATACCAGGTCCTGTCTAGACGGAGTGAATCGCTGATACCAGGTCCTGTCTGAAGGAGTGAATCACTGAATCCAGGTCTGTCTAAAAAGGAGTGAATCACTGATACCAGTCCTGTCTAGAAGGAGTGAATCACTGATACCAGGTCCTGTCTAGAAGGAGTGAATCGCTGATGACCAGGTCCTGTTCTAGAAGGAGTGAATCGGCTGATACCAGGTCCTGTCTAGCAGGGAGTGAATCACTGATAGCACGGTCCTGTCTAGACGGAGTGAAATCACTGATACAAGGTCCACTGTCTAGACGGAGTGAGATTTGCTGATACAGGTCCTGTCTAGAAGGAGTGAAATCACTGGATACCAGTTCCTTCTTAGAAGGAGTGAATCACTGATACCTGTCCTGTCTAGAACGAGCTGAAATCACTGATACCAGTCCTGTCTAGAAGGAGTGAATCACTGATCCAGGTCCTGTCCTAGAAGGAGTGAATCACTGATACCAGGTCCTGTCTAGAAGGAGTGAATCACTGATACCAGGTCCTGTCTAGAAGGAGTGAATCACTGATACCAGGTCAACAGAGGAGGGTGTGGAGAGCTCCCTTCCTCTGGAAAAGTGTCAGGGAAGGCTAGAGTGTGTGTGTGTGTGTGTGTGTGTGTGTGTGTGTGTGTGTGTTTCCATTGTTTATGTACAATTCTTTGCCAGGTTTGTGATGTCATCCCATCATAAGAACGAGGCTTTTGAAACATCTGTGTTTGTGCGGGGTATGTGTTGTTGGGAGAATCTATTTGTCTGCACAATGTGCTTTTCTGTATGGACTTGCTTTGATACGTTGTGCACATACAGGACATGTTCTATTGACACAGCATCACAGTAACCAGTAGCACGGTTTGTTGTATCGACCCCAATCCTTCAGATACCTTTTCGTGTTTGCTCTAGTCTGCCCTGGAGTGCCAGATGAGGTGGGGCACACAGTTTAGGGGCTATTCTATTGGTACATTAAGACAGGAAAGCTTAATCAAGTACAGATAAAGTATTTGAAATAATTTAAAATAGTATTTGAACCCAGGTCTGCTGTGCGTGTGGTGTGTAGTCTTCTTGCATGCAGGCCTGTACTGCATACGGAACTGTGTGTATGAGCAATGACTGTAGCCTCAGACAGTTGCAGCAGGGAGAGACCCGCTTCCTAACCAATGTCCCAGCATTCCCGGAGGCAAACATCCCAATGTGCACCTGTCTGTTCGGAAGTGGCTGTGAATTCCACTCTCATACCCAGCCTGCATTGCTCTGCACATGGGGGGTGCAACTCAATATTAGGAAGGTGTTCCTAGTGTATGGTATAGTCAGTGTATATACAGTGTTGCCTGTCGATAAAGCTTTATTGAATTGAATGTACAGACTGTGAAATGTACACGGTGGTCTTTCTCCTTGCTCTAACCACTGTGTCTTTCAGAGGGGAAGTAACATATCCATTACATCTTGTGTACAATTGGACAACAAAGTAATCTTCATCTTCTTTTTCGTCATCTTCATCTTCCTCATCTTCTAGGCCCAGGACAAGAGGAAGGCTCTGGAGGAGACTAAAGCCTACACCACCCAGTCCCTGGCCAGCGTTGCCTACCAGATCAATGCCTTAGCCAACAACGTGCTGCAGCTGCTGGACATCCAGGCCTCGCAGCTGAGCCGAATGGAGTCCTCCATCAACCACATYTCTCAGGTCAGGAGAGACAAACATACACAGGCTTAGACACACACACACATATATACACACACACACACACATACAGTACCAGTCAAAAAGTTTGGACACACCTATTCATTCCAGGGTTTTTCTTAATTTTTTTACTATTTTCTACATTGTAGAATAATAATGAAGACATCATACTATGAAATAACACATATGGAATCATGTAGTAATCCTAAAAGTGTTAAACAAATCTAAATATTTGCCTTGATGACAGCTTTGCACACTCTTGGCATTCTCTCAACCAGCTTAACCTGGAATGCTTTTCCAACAGTCTTGAAGGAGTTCCCACATATGCTGAGCACTTGTTGGCTGATTTTCCTTCACTCTGCGGTCAAAGTCATCCCAAACCATCTCAATTGGGTTGAGGTCGGGTGATTGTGAAGGCCAGGTCATCTGATGCAGCACTCCATCACTCTCCTTATTGGTCAAATAGACCTGGAGGTGTGTTAGGTCATTGTCCTGTTGATGGTCTGTTGATGTTGATGGTCTACCACAGAATGCTGTGGTAGACATGCTGGTTAAGTGTGTCTTGAATTCTAAATAAATCACAGACAGTGTCACCAGCAAAGCACCCCCGCACCATCACACCTCCTCCATGCTTCACCGTGGGAACGACACATGCGGAGATCATCATTCACCTACTCTGCGTCACACAAAGACACGGCGGTTGGAACCAAAAATCTCAAGTTTGGAGTCATCAGACCAAAGGACAGATTTCGACTGTCTAATGTCCATTGTCTGCGTTTCTTGGCCCAAGCAAGTATCTTCATCTTATTGGTGTCCTTTAGTAGTGGTTTCTTTGCAGCAATTCGACCATGAAGGCCTGATTCACACAGTCTCCTCTGAACAGGGAGGGAGGGAGACTCTGGCAGCTCCGGACAGGAGGGAGACTCTGGCAGCTCCGGACAGGAGGGAGACTCTGGCAGCCCCGGACAGGAGGGAGACTCTGGCATCTCCGGAAGGAGGAAGAACTCTGGCAGCTCCGGACAGGAGGGAGACTCTGGCAGCTCCGGACAGGAGGGAGACTCTGGCAGCTCCGGACAGAGAGGGAGACCTCGCTGGAGGCCCGGACTGGGGATCGTCGCTGGAGGCTCCGAACTGGCGGATAGTCGCTGGAGTGGAGAGACACACAGGAGGCTTCGTGGCCATGGATCATCACTGGAGGCTTCGTGCCATGGATCATCACTGGAGCTTCGTACCATGATCATCACTGGATGCTTCTTGCCATGGATCACCACTGGGCTCTTTAAACCTGGGAAAAAAAAAATTCCCAAAAAAACACTTGAGTGGAGAGCCATTCCAGGAGGCCCTGGCTCTGGGATAAGGCACAGGACTCACCAGGCTGGGGAGACATGCAGGAGGCCTCTTCCTTGGCCGAGGCACCGGATACACTGGGCCGTGGAGGCGCACTGGCGGTCTCGAGCTAAGAGCCTGCACAACCCGTCCTGGCTGGATGGTGACTTTGGCCCGGCACGTGCGGGGCGCAGGCACAGGACGCACTGGGCTGTGCAGACGCACTGGAGACACAGTGCGCAGAGCCGGCGCAGTAGAGACGTCCTGGAGGTCTGGAGAGCAGGGCTGGCACACTTCATCCTGGCTCGATGCCCACTCTAGCCCGGCCGATGCGAGGAGCTGGGATATAGCGCACCGGGCTAAGAACGCGTACTGGAGACACCGTGCGCTCCACCGCATAACACAGTGCCTGACCAGTACGACGCCCGCCACGGTAAGCACGGGGAGTTGGCTCAGGTCTCCAACCTGGCTCAGCCAATCTCCCCGTGTGCCCCCCCCCAAAAAAAAAATCTGGGTCTGCCTCTCGTGCACGCCTCCTCGAGCCAACTCCTCGTAGCGTCGCCGCTCCGCTCTAGCTGCCTCCAGCTCCTCTTTTGGACGGCGATACTCTCCCGTCTGTGCCCAGGGTCCCTTGCCGTCCAGGATTTCCTCCCATGTCCAGGAGTCCATTACACCACGCTGCTTGGTCCTTTGGTGGTGGGTAGTTCTGTAACGTCGTTTGTCTGAGGAAGAAGGAGTAGACCAAAGCGCAGCGTGGTACGTGCTCATGATGTTTTAATATAGCCTGAACACTGAAACAAAAAACAAAGTGGAACAAAACGCAACAGTTCTGTCAMGCACTCACACAAAACAGAAAACAACTACCCACAAAACACAGGTGGGAAAAGGCTACCTAAGTATGGTTCTCAATCAGGGACAACGATAGACAGCTGCCTCTGATTGAGAACCACACCCGGCCAAACACATAGAAATAGACAACATAGAACAAAAACATAGAATGCCCATCCCAACTCACGCCCTGACCAACCAAAATAGAGACATAAAAAGGATCTCTAAGGTCAGGGCGTGACAGTTATTACATAGTTTTGATGTCTTCACTATTATTCTACAATGTAGAAAATAGTAAAAATAACGGAAAACCCTTGAATGAGTAGGCGTGTYCAAACTTTTGACTGGTACTATAAAAACCTTTGGGGTCACTTAGAAATGTCCTTGTTTTTGAAAGAAAAGCTTAATTTTTGGTCCATTAGTATAACATCAAATTGATCAGAAATACAGTGTAGACATTGTTAATGTTGTAAGTGACTATTGTAGCTGGAAATGGCAGATTTGTAATGGAATATCTATATAGGCGTACAGCTGTCTCTTATACACATCTAGATGTGTATAAGAGACAGATCTCGTACAACGCTGTGTACTACTCCCTTCACAGAACAGAGAAAACTGTCTGCAACCAGAATAGAAAGAGGAATGGAAAGCCCCGGTCTTATACCTGTCTCTTATACACATCTAGATGTGTATAAGAGCATTAGATAACCCTTTTGCAATGATGTTAGCACAGCGGAAAACTGTTGTTCTGATTTAAAGAAGCAATAAAACTGGCCTTCTTTGGACTTGTTGAGTATCTGGAGGATCAGCATTTGTGGGTTCGATTACAGGCTCAAAATGGCCAGAAACAAAGTACTTTCTTCTGAAACTCGTCAGTCTATTCATGTTCTGAGAAATGAAGGCTATTCCATGCGAGAAATTGCCAAGAAACTGAAGATCTCGTACAACGCTGTGTACTACTCCCTTCACAGAACAGAGAAAACTGTCTGCAACCAGAATAGAAAGAGGAATGGAAAGCCCCGGTGCACAACTGAGCAAGATGCCAAGTACATTAGGGTCTAGTTTGAGAAACAGATGCCTCACAAGTCCTCAACTGGCAGCTTCATTAAATAGTACCCGCAAAACACCAGTCTCAACGTCAACAGTGAAGAGGCGACTCAGATTGGTATCTCAGATTGGCCAATAAAAAGAAAATATTAAGATGTGCAAAAGAACACAGACACTGAACAGAGGAAGATTGGAAAAAAGTGTTATGGACAGACAAATCTAAATTTGAGGTGTTCGGATCACAAAGAAGAACATTTGTGAGGCACAGAAAAAATTAAAAGATGCTGGAGGAGTGTCAAGCATGGTGGAGGCAACGTGATGGTCTAGGGGTGCTTTGGTGGTGGTAAAGTGGGAGATTTGTACAAGGTAAAAGGGGCCTTGAAGAAGGAAGTCTGTCACTCCATTTTACAACGCCATGCCATACCCTGTGGACGGCGCTTAATTGAAGCCAATTTCCTCCTACAACAGGACAATGACCCAAAGCACAGCTCTTAACTATTTAGGGAAGAAGCAGTCAGCTGGTGTTCTGTCTTAATGGAGTGACCAGCACAGTCACCGGATCTCAACCCTATTGAGCTGTTGTGRGAGCAGCTTGACCGTATGTTACGTAAGAAGTGCCCATCAAGCCAATCCAATCTGTGGGAGGTGCTTCAGGAAGCRTGGGGTGAAATCTCTTCAGATTACCTTAACAAATTGACAACTAGAATGCCAAATGTCTGAAAGGCTCTAATTGCTGCAAATGGAGGATTCTATTACAAAAGCAATGTTTTAAGGACACAATTATTATTTCAATTAAAAATCATTATTTATAACCTTGTCAACGTCTTGACTATATTTCCTATTCATTTTGCAACTCATTTCATGTATGTTGTCATGGAAACAAGGACATTTCTAAGTGACCCCAAACTTTTGAACGGTAGTATATGTATATATATATATATATATATATGTGTGTGTATATATACATACATACATACATACATACATACATACATACATACATACAGTGCATTCGGAATGTATTCAGGCCCCTTAACTTTTTCCCCATTTTGTTACGTTACAGACTTATTCTAAAATTGATTAAATCATTTCCCCCCCACTTATCAATCTACACACAATACCCCATAATGACAAAGCAAAAATAGGTTTTTAGAAATTGTTGCAAATTTATATATAAAAAAACAGAAATATCACTGTCACGATCGTCGTAGTGAGGAGACCAAGGCGCAGCGTGAAGTGAATGCATTCTTCTCTATTTATTATAACGAAAACGAAGAACACTTTACAAACTATACAAAACAATAAACGACGAACGTGAAGCTATAAAATGACAAGTGCAGACACAGGCAACTTACATATAGACATAGACAATAACTCACAACCCACAATACAAAACAGGCTACCTAAATATGGTTCCCAATCAGAGACAACGCAAAACACCTGTCTCTGATTGAGAACCATATCAGGCCAAACACAGAAATAGACAAACCAGACAAACAACATAGAATGCCCACACAGATCACACCCTGATCAACCAAAACATAAAACATACAAAGCAAACTCTGGTCAGGGCGTGACAATCACATTTACATAAGTATTCAGACCAAGTGTTAACTCTGGGGTGTGAAGACATACGCAATCAAGACGTCTTCGGTTGATWWAAAAAAAAAAAAWCATTTTGAAAATGTGGAGTAGGTTTTGTAAAATATAGAATAATCCCTTTTTAGATTTAATTTTAAGATAGCAAAATGTGAACTGTGTAAGGGGTGTGTAGACTTTCACTAGACACTGTATCTACATGTATTTGAAATACATTTTACATGACGTTAAATACATTGAAATGTCATTTCCTCCCCCTTGTGGGTTGGGGAGGTTCTGTGTTTCATCCACCTTAGTAATGGAACTGCATGTATAAGCACTGAGACGAGTCCTCTTTGTAGAGAAATGATAAATAGACCAATAAGCTAGCTTCTGTAGCTCTCTGGTCCTTGGGAGCTATTGCTTTTGTTTCCTATTGAAGATATTCTGTATCACGGCTATATCGGATCACGGTTGAAGCGATGTAGCATCCTCCTTTTCGGGCAGAAGGTGAGATGAGTTGTCGATTCAGGTGTTTTTACGGTCTAGTTCGCACTAGAGCTGATCAATGAGGCTTTCCAGGGATTGGGATTTCCAACCTTAGCTTTGGGGGGGGTTGGGTGGGAAACGCCATTGGCACACTTGGCGAGAGATGAATTCCTATGAACAGCTTGTAGCAAAATCCCCCCCAGAGTCTTGACCAAGCGGACCAGTCTTGACCAAGTAAAGGGGCTTAGGGCAGCGTTTCCCKTCTCTCAAATGTTGCTCCAGGGATCCCTCCATAAACTCAGCAGGGTTTCTCTTAGGAAATGTCATTTCTGGGGTCTGTCCCCTCCTGTTGAACATGAGATGACTTGACACTCAGCAAAGCACATCTTCCTCATTATTGAAGTTGGTTTTACTCATTAAGTTAATATCTAACTATTGGTAACTGAATTATCTCATGTACAATGACAATTTAGTATTAGTTAGATACCGTAGTCTATGCTATCTAACTAATACTGAATTGTCATTGTACATTTATTTCAACAGTAACCATTTGACAAGTGTCACGCCCTGACCGTAGAGAGCTTTTTATGTCTCTATTTTGGTTTGGTCAGGGTGTGATTTGGGTGGGCATTCTATGTTCATTTTCGATGTATTTTTTTGTATTTCTTTGTGTTTGGCCGGGTGTGGTTCTCAATCAGAGGCAGCTGTCTATCGTTGTCTCTGATTGAGAACCATACTTAGGTAGCTTTTTCCCACATGGTTTTTGTGGGTAGTTGTTTTGTGTTTCTGCACCTGACAGGACTGTTTCGGTTTCGTTCATTCTCTTTGTTATTTTGTTATTTTAGTGTTCAGTTGTAATAAAAAGCATRAACACTTACCACGCTGCGCTTTGGTCCGATTCCTGTTCTTCAGACGACGAAAACCGGTACAACAAGGCTTTTAGTTAGGCCGCCTGCTGGAACAACAATGCATAATCATGAATGAGAATGTTTAAATCAAAATTATCAATTATTATTATCTCTTAAAAATAAACCTTTTATACTGCGGTTATACTGCACAATACTGCAGTTATACTGCACAATACGCCAGTTATACTGCAGGTATACTGTACTATACTGTGGTTATACTGCACTATACTGCGGTTATACTGCACAATACGCCAGTTATACTGCAGTTATACTGTACTGTACTGTGGTTATACTGCACTATACTGCGGTTATAGTGCACTATATTGCAGTTATACTGCGGTTATACTGCACAATATGCCAGTTATACTGCGGTTACACTGCAGTTATACTGTACTATACTGCGGTTATACTGTACTATACTGCAGTTACACTGTACTATACTACACTATACTGTACTATACTGCACTATATTGCCATTGTACTGCGCTATACTGTACTATACTGCACTATACTGCATTTATACTGTGCTATACCGCTGTTAAACTGCAGTATACTGTGCTATACTGCAGTTATACTGCGATCTAACAGCAATCTATTTTCATAAGCTAGACCAAGGTTTCTGTTCACACATCTCTCCTTGATTCACCCCCCTCCTTTTACTTTGACTCATAGATTGTCAACAGTCCCCTGATGAACTCATTCATTTTTTCCATGACTGACTGATTCCTCCATCTCTATGACGACCCACTAGCCTTGTCATCGCCTTTTCTGTGTAGAAGGATTAGGCTGCGTTCGCAATTGGAACAGTCATTGGAAGTGATTTGGCCAAATCCTCTCCAGGGCTCCAGYCTAAGTGTTTCCCCTGGTGTCACTGGTGCCACTACATTGTTCAGTTCCTGGCACCAGCCCATGATTGGGTCGAAATCCAATAACCAAATAGAAACGTGTGTAATCATCTCATAAATGAATTCACAGTACTTATTAAGAAGTGTAATAGAGTACTGACATGGTACTCATTAAATGCATTGTTACTTCTAACATGTCCAAGCAGGAGTGATTCAAGTTATTTTGATATGCAACCGAATCCAGTGGTTGTCATGAATTTTGGGTTGACAATTAGGCTATTATTGTTTTGTATTTGACCAACCAGAATAGGGCTCCAGAATTGTTACATTTTGTTTGTTTGTTGGTACAATCGAGATGAATTTGCCTTCATCCTCAACATTTCCCATCCAAAGACATGCCCAGAATTTTGAGAGAGAGAGAGAGAGCTGCACTTCCTAACCTCCTGCCAAATGTATGACCATATTAGAGACACATATTTCCCTCAGATTACTCAGATCCACAAATAATTTGAAAACAAACCCAAATTTTGATCAACTCTCAATATCCACTGGGTGAAATACCACAGTGTGCCATCACAGCWGCAAGATTTGTGACCCGTTGCCACAAGAAAAGGGTGATCAGTGAAGAACAAACACCCATATTTATGTTTATTTATTTTCCCTTTTGTACTTGAACTATTTGTACATTTGAAATGTCTTTATTCTTTTGGAGTGTAATGTTTACTGTTAATTTTAATAGTTTATTTCACTTTTCTTTACTATCTCTTTCACTTGCTTTGGCAATGTAACATATGTTCTGTGATGTGCTGGCTGGTAGTTAAGGAGTTGTACTTAGAGCGGAGCGGCCGTCTGTTCCTGGGAGATAACGGCCTTTTAAATACCAGCCAGATGTTTATCACAGTAAAGAGATTACACCAGAACTGTTGCTAGAGAGAGAGAGAGTTGTACCCTCAAAAGTTAGATTGCATTAGCTGTGTCTAGACACTCTCAAAGCCGTCTGTACACAACCTTCTGGTTGAATGTGTTTTCAACAGACACGCGTGACTGACCTGATATTAAACCCAGATCACCTGATATCGAACCAAGATCGCCGTGTGTTAACCCTCTGAGCTAAAGCCCAATTAGCCCCGGGAGCGAACGTCAATGTTAAGGTGACTCATCACACGAGCTCACAGAACCACCTCTGTTACACGAGCTCACAGAACCACCTCTGTTACACGAGCTCACAGAACCACTCTGTCACACGAGCTCACAGAACCACCTCTGTCACACGAGCTCACAGAACCACCTCTGTTACACGAGCTCACAGAACCACCTCTGTTACACAAGCTTTTCATCAGTGGTCTAAATGATTTAGCAGCTCTTCTCTTAATGGCGGTGTTGTTTGTGGTGCACAACCAAATGAAGATCCAATCTACAGAGAATATAGAACACCCCTTTAACGACCAACTGGACAATAACAGTAGAACTAGCACACTTCTAAACACAAAGCTAAACCTTTCAGTGTCTCTTTCTTCCTCTCTTTCTTCCTCTCTTTCCTGTCCTCTCTTTCCTGTCCTCTCATTCTCATCTTCTGTCAACATTTTTTGTCCGTTGGTCTCTCGCCCCCCTCTTCTGCCAACCTCTTTCTGTAGGAACTTTTAGTTTGTGAGCCCACGCTCTGATTCCGACAGGAAATGGGCAGGGTGTTGTGCTGGTTTCCAGCTATATAGGGGCGTGACCATTTGGTTTCCTCCGGAAAGAAGTTACGACCATGTTTGCTATTTTTATCACACAGCACAAATGTGTAGTATCGAACACAGAGACGTTTGTGTGGCAGCACCTCAGGGACTTCTTTATAAGGTCATCCAAAGAGTCAAATGAACTCTCTGTCTATTAAAGATCTCTTTATCTCGCACTTGTTCTCCATCTCTAGCCCCTACAGCAATGGAATCACTAAAGAGTACTTAACCCAGTTGGATGAATAGTGAATGAAGTGTGACCTCATTGCCCAGGGTCACACACACACACACACACACACACACACACACACACACACGTTTGCCTGTCAACAGTACTTAGCACCTCTGAACAGAGTGTCGGCAGTCAATCTGTTTTGTATTCACACAGCAAAGAACTTGAAAGTGCTCAGCCACTCAGTCTTGTTAAAATACTCCAAACCAGAAGGTGGCAGTAGCGTTGTTTGGCAATGCATATCCGTGAGTATTGCTTATGGTCTAGATTCCAAGCTACCTGACTTGCCTAGTTAAATAAAGGTTAAATTATTATTATTTTTTAATTAAATCTGTGCTTATGTTGTGATTTTGTAGAAAGGCCTTGTTGATACTAGCCAGATGGCCACAGCTAGATAACTGCCTAGCAAGATGACAAAGAAACAGTTTAAATCACTCTCCACAATCCCATACTGCCAGTGCCAGCCCATACCCAAATGTTTAGCTAGCTAGCTAACATCAACATAGTGCAGTGTCCTCAGCTTGCTAGCTAACTGGGCAGTTAACACAGGCAGCTGTTTCATGAAAACTAGCTAATCCATTGTGATTTAATTATAATACAGTGGTCAGCTAGCTTGGAGGAAGTATTTAGTGTTGTGTGCATTGCGTCTGTGAACTTTGCTAGCTACCATCCCATAGCCTACATTGCATATGAAGTGTGACTGGCTCATCCGTGGATGTACAGACAAAATGCCCAATTTTAAATTTTTTGTTGTTGTTGTTGGCTCCCCCACGTAAGGGTTTGCATGCAGTATGAAACAAGTTAAAGGTAGTTTCACTAGCCAATGCTAACAAGCATTAACGCAATGACTGGAAGTCTGCAGGTACTGTAGCAATGCTAGTTAGCATTGGCTCGTGAAACTACCGCTAACTTCCTTCATACTGCACGCAGATAAATTTCAGAATCTCACAGTATCCCTTTAATACTGGGCTGGAACAGAAATCTGCTCACTGTCGGTCCCCAGATCCAGGA